>NC_051159.1:38366430-38378305 GCF_013339745.2 Dermacentor silvarum | reverse complement strand
ATAAATTCCCATACAACGCTTCAAAGGGCCGAATAAACAAGCGCGCGCATTGATTCTAAGATAAGTGGTTCTTGAGGGAAAGGGAAAGGTTGGCGCTATCTTCTGCAGCCCTTGAGGGAGCACGGCTCAGCGCCAACGGGGAGGGGTAAGTGGGAGCGAAAGAAGGGATAGAGTGGAGTCGCCATGGCTGGGCGAAGCAAAACCGGCAGGCATAGGCGGCACGTATCAGGCCGAGATGGAAGGCCTTGGTGTGCTGCAGAGTCTGCAGGGGTGTTGTGCCAGGCCGGTCAGGCCCGGGGTGGGGTGGGAGGCCGTGAGGCCTTCCCGCTTGTAGAAATGTCCTTAGAGGCGTGCGGAGAGCCCTGACGAGTCAAGGAACTCCACGACGCCTCGAAGTGCAGAAAGGTGGTGTCGGCCGGGGAAGAGGAGATCTTCCTCCTTGCCAGAGGGGAGGCCCAGGCGGCGGAACTCCTGCAGGAGTGGGCCCCGCTGCTGGAGGTACGCCGGGCAGGCCAGCAGGAGATGTTCGATCGTCTCCGGCTCCCCGCAGGAGCTGCAAGCCGGGGACGTCGCTCGTCCCAGTCGATAGCTGCGTGCTGCCGTCCAGCTGCAGCCGATGCGGAGCCGGAGAAGGAGCGAGGTCTCCCTGCGAGCCAGGCCTCGCTGGGGGAGTGGTCGTGGGGGGCATCCCAGTGCCACCCGTTGTCTGGGTGGTGGGTCGCCAGGTGTCGCCGCAGCCTCAGTCCTGTGAAGTCGCCCTCCGTCACGGCCCGACTGAGGGCACAGTGGTGTGGTGGGCGTCCTTCGCCAGGGTGTCGGCTGCCTCGTTGCCCGGGATCCCTACGTGGGCGGGGATCCAGTGCAGGGACACCGGGTGGCCTGCGTCCTGCAGCGCTGTCAGCCGGGTAGACAGCAGTGCGACTCCAAGGCTGGCGCTTTCTGGCCTCTGCAGGCCGAGGAGGGCTGCCTTGGAGTCGCAGAGGATGGCCGCTGGTACCCCAGGAAGCTCCTCGGAGAGTAGGTCGACGGCCAGGTGGAGGCCTGCCACCTCCGCTGCAGTCGAGCTGGCGTGTCTGGGCAGTCGACACTGCCTGCTCTTCTGCAGGGCTGGTGCCGTGCAGGCCGCCGTGGCAGAGCCGGTGTCCGGTACCACCGAACCGTCGACGTACACCAGGAGGTGGTCTCCGAGGGTCTCGTCCAGGAGGCAGGCGGCCGTCTGCTGCAGGGCGCAAGCGGGCGAGCGCCTCTTCGAAATCCCGGGCAGCTCCGTCATTGATTCTAATGCGGCTGCAGCGAGCCACTGGAGGGTTCAGCGCCGCGCCGACCCGGTGAGGGGGAGAAATCCGAGGAGAATTGAGGAGGAAAGCGCGCGCGCGGGGGAGAGTGTCGCTACTTTCTAACATCAAGGGGTTCTAACTAGGGTCCCTCGATGCGTGCGCCCCCCTCCGCCACGGCGGCGGAGGGGGGCGCACGCATCGAGGAACCCTATCACGCACTAACGCACACCACGCGCGTTTTGCGCGAACGCGGGGAAACGCGAACGGCGTCGGCAGTTACCTCGTTGGTGCTGCTACACATTTGCGATTCTCTCAGTGTGTTCATTTTTAACAGCGAAGCTGTTTAATCCAGCCGTAATGTGCGGTTCGTATCAAGCATGGAAGAAGGATTTTTTCCTTCCTCCATGGTATCACAGGGACGCTACAAGCGTCGGAGAGTGCGGACGCCTGAAACGTCGGCTCCTGCGTCCAAGAATTTTTGCGGCCGGAAAACCTTCGACTTCAGTGGTGTTTCTTGCACTATCAGAGAGATCGAGTGACCAGCTACCCGTAAATACCAGATTTATCCCGGTGAGCCCATTTTGGCCCGGAATCTTTCTTTTTCCGACATCACCAAGTGGAGACGCGCCGATAAGCCTCGCCAAGACTACGGCCGCTGCGTCGGCGGCCGCTCGCCTACGCCGGCTCCCCGGCAGCAGCGACGGCAGCGGAGCTGCGGAAGCTTCTAGACCTTCATCTAGTACAGACTCTGACCATTTTCAGTGCCGTTAACCCCAGCTGACTGGACTTTTCGGACAATGGAGTAGTGTATAGTGCAAACATTGACCCCAGGGAAGTGACCACAGAAAACGTGTGGCAGACAATACGTCAGCTGCCGAAGAACCCAAGCAAGAAGGACCCCGTCGTGCCAAAAACGGTGTATTTCGAAGGTGAGAAACACACTCTTACTAAATCCAAGCTCGCGGGCAGAATCAAGCATATAACCAAGCAAAGCAGGCAGCCCAACCTGCCGCTGGATGAATTCAAGGTCATCATAAGACTACAGGTAGGCTAAACCTAAACGAGCACGATGGCCACAAGCTCAAGAGAGACGTGTGTATCGCAGCCAATATAGACTGGGACACACAAAATCTCGAAACGGTCGTTCTGAACCCAAAACAGAACATTATATTATACAGCACCCCAAGTGAGGAGAGAGTTAAAAAGATAGCAGCCCTGAAGGCCCTAGCAATAGGGGCAAAGCTCCTCGAAATCAGCACATACCATTCAGCTCCTGAGAACACCTCCAAGGGGGTGATCAAGGGCATTGCGCTCGAATATACGCAAAAAGACCTAAATGATCTGATAGTAAAAGACAGGAACCCCAGCGTGGTAGCCGCCAAATGCATGGGGAACACGAAGAACGTGATCGTTCTCTTTTCGGGACTCAAGGTCCCCAGACTGGTCCGCTTCGGCGGTACGTTTTAACAGTGTTATCTGTACAAAAAACAGATAGATGTTTGCTACGAATGCGGCAGAATTGGCACCGAGCCGACGTCTGCCCTGACCCAAGCAACAAGATATGTCGTGGTTGCGGGACAGTCAAGCCCGCACCGGACCACAAGTGTAGAAGGAGTGTTTCTTCTGCGGAAAAGACATTTTACTGGCGACAAAGACTGCAAACCAAGATTTAAGACGCCATATTTGGTGAGAAGACGACGCCTCCAGCGGAAACTCGAGCAACATTCGAGAGCCAGTACGAGAACACTGGCGCCAATCCCAGGAATAGAACACTATATCCAGGGACCGGAGGGGCCGCTCCAGGACTAAAACCAGTCCCATACGAAGATCAAAACAAAAAATCACAGCATATCCACGAAGTGAATGATGATTGTGAGCGAAGCACCGGGGCATCATATCTGGTAATCCACAGCTACGGACGAGAGATAAAGAGCGGCGCGTCGGGAACGAACGCCCTTGCAATGCAGCGCCGGTAGCTACGGACGAGAAAGAGAGCGCGCGTCGGGAACGAGAGAAAGAGAACGCGCGTCGGGAACGAACGCCCTTGTGCACCGCAGCGCACCTAGCTACGGACGAGAGAGAAAAACGCCGGAAGCGTTCTCCGGAAGCCGGAAGCTGGCTTCCGGAACCGGAAGCAGAAACGGAAGTCGGCTTCCGGTTATACTATACATATACATATATATATGTATATATGCGTAAACGTACATACATAGCGGTCTCCATGCCAACCAGAGCTATGGACTTACTCCATCTATAGTGAACACTTCATAAAACTACAGGTGGCTACATACGGAGGAAGGACAGACCCACGCCCTAAGGAGCTTCGCCCCTAAAAGTCCAGGGCGCCCAGAGAAGAAGATCCCGCCGAGAAAAAATAACAACGCCACCGGATCACAGGTGAGCTATGCCGCGGTGGTCTCTGATGATAAAACTAAGATAACGGGGCAAAATAAAGACAATAATATTGAGAACAGCACGATGACAGCGATGCTTGAAAGAATAAGCAATGAAAACAAGGAGCTAAGAGCAGCTGATATGAAGCTGCAGGAAGAGGCCCGTAAATTAACGGCCACCATGAGTGCTTTTGCGCGGGAAAACAAACTCCGTCGGGCGAAGCTAGCACGCAAAGGTCAGGAGGTAAACCGTCTAAGAAAAGAGCGGCAGAAACAATTGCCCGGCGCCGAAGACATTTGCAACACCCAGGTGGATGAGATCGCGTCACAAGTGACGGCAGCTCTAATGCCGTCGGTTCTAGATATAATCAAAGGGGAGATATAAAAAGACAGGGAAGCCACACAGCAGTGAAGGCAGGCGCAGGAACAGTCACTACGCAGCATAACAACATATCTATAAAGGGCCATGGGCACCATGTCCAATAATCTGGCAGACGTAGGAAAAAGACTAAGGTGTGCTAGAGGCAGCACAGATCTCAAAAGCATTTAAATAACATGGATAAAGATAATTACATTACATGTGACAATTACATATGGCAATGGAACTGTAGAGGCTTCCGCTGGAAAAGCGGGAGCCTACAAATCACAGCTAATTGTATGGGGAAAGACGAAAAACCAGACGTAATAGCTTTACAAGAAACCGGCGAGGTAGCCAAACTGCCAGGTTACAGATCCTACGGTCGAAAGTATGATAAAGCAATTGTCACGACGTTAGTAACCAGGGAGGTTGCGGCTATTGAGCACGACCTCGGCTGCAGCGAGACGGAGAACGTCTTTCTCGAACTCGTCCCTCTGGACAACAGAGAGGACAAACTCTTTATTCTAAACCTGTGCAGCCATGGTGTCTTCCTCCGCAGAGCGGTGAGCATGGCCCGTACGTCCCCATTGGTGCTCGTCGGAGACTTCAATGCGCACCATGGGGCGTGGGGATACAGATATAACAGCAGAACAGGGCAACAGCTATGGAATATGATGCAGCAGTGCCAAATGACATTAATTAACAACCTTGAAACCCTGACGAGAGAAGGGAACAGTGTCTGTCGAGACACAAACCCCGACCTCACGATGACCAGAAGTACGAAAATGACTTAATGGACCAATACACAAAGAACGCTGGGTAGCGACGACCACTGTATAATAGAAACGGTGGTTGCGCAACAAAAAATAAAAAAAGGATGCAAAGAAAATGGCACACCGACTGGGACCACTTCAGAGAAAGAAGAGGAGCAGAGGGCTCCTCTTCGGAATTAGATAAGAACAGGAATGAGTATGGAGGAGGCTACAAACGCGTACGTTTCCAACGCCAGCCTCTATGCAAAGAATATATCAATAGATATATGATCCCCACCTATCGTGATTAACGATATCACCACCTGGCTGGAGGCACTCAAAGGAGACGCGAGTGCAGCCTGCAGCAGAGTGCCAGAGGACATCCCAAATGACTCTGCAGCTAGCAAAGTCATACATCTGTGGGAGCTAGGCAAGAGAAAGCCTTCACCGCAGATGGAAAACACGGAAATTAAATAAGAAACTAAAGAAAAAGGTCAGGGAGTTAGGCAAAAAAATAATAGAGGAATACTCACGCAGGTTGACCCAAACACAATGGGACAGCCTATGTACCGAGATAGATAAGTAATTGAGCACGCCCAAAACATGAAATATACTCAGGCACCTTCTAGATCCCGAAGAAACCAAAGGGGCAAGGAAACGGAGCGTCATGAGACTCATACAGCAAACCAACATGAACCGTGTAGGAATTATAGAAAAGATAAAGGAAAAAATAGTTCAAGAAACTGAACAAGAGCCCCCCACAAAATATCGAAGTGCTCCGAACGAAGAGTTGAACTCCCCTTTCACCGAGGCGGAACTGAGATATGAGATCTCGAAACTGAACCCAAAGTCCGCGCCCGGAGAAGATGTAGTCACGAACAAAATGCTAAGAAATATGTATGAAGGCTCAGTTACAGCGCTCACAAACTACATAAATGACTCCTGGGCAGGAAGGGGCATACCACACGATTGGGAGAAAGCAAAAATAGTATTCATCCCCAAACCCGATTAGAAACTATCATTGGATAACTTAAGACCCATATCCTTAACCTCGTGTGCAGGGAAGTTGATGGAGCACGTGGTCATCACCAGGATTAATAGACACATGGAGCAAAAGGGATTGCACCCACACACCATGCTGGGTTTCAGACCAAAACTATCTACTCAAGACGTGCTGCTACAGCTAAAACAACACATATTAGACTCAGGAACCAACACAACGGACACAAAAGCCATAATGGGATTAGATCTAAAGAAAGCCTTCGATAATGTCACGCATACGGCGGTACTCGAGGGCATTCAGGACCTAGGCCTCGGTGAGAGAATCTTCGAGTACATCAGTGATTTCCTCAGAGAAAAGACGGCAACCCTCACCTGGGATGCTCTCACTCCGAGGAAATACAGCTGGGAGCGAGAGGAACGCCACAAAGGGCTGTGCTCTCCCCCTTGTTTTTCAACACGGTTATGATTGGCCTGACAAAAGAATTAGATAAGTTAACCGACCTAAACTACAGTCTGTATGCCGACGACATCACCTATTGGGTGGCGAAAGGCAGCGACGGAGAGACCGAAGCCACGATGCAAAAAGCGGCAACCACGGTATGACGCTGGGCCAAAACTAAAGGACTGGCATGCTCTCCACAAAAATCAGAAATCCTCTTTTATGCACCGACTTCTAGGGCAGAAAGAGTCGCACAAACAGACCTGATATAAAAATTAAGATTGGCGAAGGAGAAATATCCGCAGTGCAAGAAATCCGCGTTTTGGGTCTGCACATTCCGGAAAAGGGCCACAACGGGGCAATAATTAAGAAAATTGAAGCGAAAACTACACAAATCATAAGAATGGTTAAGAGGGTGGCAAATAAACACCGAGGCATGAAAGAGAGCAACGCATTGAGGCTGATCCAGTCTTTCGCAATCAGCCGAATAGTATACGAAGCTCCGTACATCAAATGGCACAAAGATGAGATAAACAAGATGAATGCTCTCATCCGAAAACTTTACAAGCAAGGCCTTGGCCTACCGGTAAGCACCAGCACCGACAGATTACTGGCGCTGGGATTACACAATGATTTAGAAGAGCTCGTAAAAACACATACCGCAGCTCAATACACAAGACTAACACAGTCGGACACAGGTAGATACATCCTGGAGAAACTAAACATCAACTTGTCCATAACAGGGAAAGGCGAATGTGACATCATCCCGAATGAAATCAGGGAAAGACTCATTATTCCCCCACTCCCTAAAAACATGCCTCCGACATATCACCCTGAAAGAAGAAGAGAAAGAGCAAAAGCCCTTCACACAACACACAAAGACGATACACGGGTATTCTACGCGGACGCTGCCTGGTACAATGGCAGAAAAGCCGCAGTGGCAGTGGCCACCAATTTGCTCGAGGGCACCCAAGTTACAGCCACGATTCCGTGCGAATCCATAGTAGAGGCGGAAGAATGCGCAATAGCCCTAGCCCTCAACATAGACGGTGACAGAACAATTATCAGTGATTCAAAGACAGCGATTATTAATTACGCACGCGGCATAATATCCAAAAAGGCACTTAGACTTCTAAATTCAATACCCCAAAATGTTAGAAAGGTTCTGAAATGGGCCCCTGCACATTCAGATCCCCCCGGCAACGAATCTGCCGACGCCCTCGGCCGAGGACTCACATACTGGGTTAGAGGATAAGCGGAGACGAAGATGAAGTGGGCGAAAACCCGACAGAACGGCTACTCAGCTACAATGAAATCACTGAGCACTACAAACTCGGTAGACGGAAATATCCACAAGGACATTCGGAATTAGATAAAAAACAGGAATGAGCATGGAGGAGACTGCAAACGCGTACGTTTCCAACGCCAGCCTCTATGCAGAGAATATATCAATAGATATATGATCCCCACTGCAATCTTTGCGGTGGCATCGCAGACCTCTTCCACATAATTTGGCAATGCCCCCCCAAAAAGTATGCATTAAATATCAAGAACGAGAACGACTGGGAGACCACCATGGCCAGCTCAGACCTGAACATCCAGTTGAATATTATCAACGCTGCGCTGGAGGCCACCTCCGTCCACGGGACCAAGGTCACCTCCAACGCATGAGCGATGGGGTGTAGCCAACCCACGCTAATCTTTCCAAATGTTGGAAATAAAAGTTGTACTCTCTCTCTCCATGGTATCAAGAAACAGCCGCGCCGTAGCCATGGCAAGCAGTAGGGCGGCGACACCTAGGAGCATAGAGTTTCTCACTTTAACACCTAGAGGGTAATCTGGCGCCACCGTCTATGCGAGTTTCTTAAAGGGCGCTGTGCCGTCATGGGATTGACGGGATATGTGTCTGCGAGGCTGGTGTTGTACGAGGCTTCGTCCAAAATGTGGATATGGCTACACAAATAATGCGTTCTTAAAATAAAATCTGCATAAAAGTCTTTCATTCACCCATATTACATCTCCCAATAAAGTTTATTCACCTACAATGCAGAATCAAGAGAAGAAAAGCAACACCAGACGACAAGTTGTTCCAAAGCGAGAGATAATTTTGTCATCTGTCCTCGACTTTAGCGTCGAGCTGATACTTTTTACGTTTCATATAATTGTACTGTAGAGAGGCACTCTAGTGTAATTAATTAGAGCGTAGAGCACTGCAACGAGAGGTTACACAGCGCAGGCAACACAGGCACACGGCTTCGACCAACTCGTCGTCGTCGTCTTTCTTGAAGCAGTGCATACTGCTCGTTCTTCTTCAGTACAATTATCTCCCCGGAGAAAAGGAGCCGTCCCGGCGACCTACGGGCAGGAGAGCACAGGGGGGTCGAAATAAGGCTTTAGCCGCTGAACGTGCACGATTTCGCGCCCTCGGCGGCGCTTATCCGAAGGTGGCTCAAGGGGTTCTATCATGTAGTTCACAGGAGACGTTTGACTGACCACACGGTAGGGACCCTGGTACTTGGAAACGAGTTTCGCTGAAAGTCCAGGGCTGGTGGCGGGAACCCAAAGCCAGACTAGTGAGTCAGGAGCATAGGGTGCAGGAGAGGCGGAAGTATCCCAACGGTGCTTCTGTCGCTGCTGGTCTTCCGTAGTAAATGTGCGGGCGAGCTGTCGGCACTCTTCCGCGTGTGCAGCAGCTTCGGACAGGGCAGTAGACTCCGTTGTGTCAGGGCGATACGGGAGGATGGTATCCATTGTGCAGGAAGGCTCGCGTACGTAAAGAAGAAAGAACGGGGAAAATCCCGTAGTGGTCTGTGTGGCGGTGTTGTAAGCATAGGTCACGAAAGGTAGAACGCGGTCCCAATTGGTCTGGTCAGATGCGACGTACATTGATAACATGTCGCCAAGAGTGCGGTTAAAGCGCTCAGTCATCCCATTAGTCTGCGGGTGGTATGCAGTAGTGGTGCGGTGAATTACGTGGCATTCCTTGAGTAGGGCTTCTATAACCTCAGAGAGAAACACACGGCCTCTGTCGCTGAGCAATTCTCTGGGGGCTCCATGGCGAAGTATGATGTTACGCAGAAGGAACCATGCAACATCACGCGCAGATGCGCTGGGCAGAGGCGAAGTTTCCGCGTAACGCGTTAGATGGTCTATTGCCACAATCACCCAGCGGTTGCCGTCTGAAGTACTCGGCAGGGGCCCGTAAAGATCAACTCCGACGCGGTCAAAGGCGCGTCCTGGGCAAGGCAAGGGTTGCAATGGGGCAGCTGAGGAACAAGGGGTATTCTTGCGGCGTTGGCAAGCGAGGCAGGAGCGCACATATCGGCGGACGAATCGGTACATTCCGCGCCAGTAATAACGGAGTCGCAGGCGCGCGTACGTTTTTAGTACTCCTGCATGCGCGCATTGCGGGTCATCGTGAAACGCTGCACATATGTCCGAACGTAGATGCCGTGGGACCACGAGTAACCATTTGCGGCCGTCCGAGAGGTAGTTACGGCGGTAAAGGAGTCCGTCACGAACAGCGAAGTGGTGTGCTTGGCGACGCAGTGTACGGTCAGAAGAAGGCGCTGATGGGTTGGACAGAAAAGCCAGCATAGAGACAATCCATCGATCCTTCTGCTGCTCCGAAAGCATGTCCGTGGCGGTGAGGGAGGACTCGCATATCGGTACCTTCGAATAATTGGGCTGGCCTGGCATAGGGGAGCGGGACAGGGCATCCGCGTCCGTATGTTTACGGCCAGAGCGGTACAGCACTCGAATGTCGTACTCTTGGAGGCGGAGCGCCCATCGAGCGAGTCGACCTGAAGGGTCTTTTAAGGACGACAGCCAGCAGAGGGCATGATGGTCAGTTATTACGTCGAATGGGCGGCCGTAGAGGTAAGGGCGGAATTTAGTTATGGCCCAAATGATAGCCAAGCATTCTTTTTCTGTAACGGAATAGTTGGCTTCCGCTTTCGTCAGAGCGCGGCTGGCGTAAGCAACGACGTATTCATCGAAGCCAGTCTTTCGTTGCGCAAGAACAGCGCCAATGCCGACACCACTAGCATCCGTGTGAATTTCTGTCGGTGCGCTGGGGTCGAAATGACGGAGAATCGGGGGTGAGGTTAGAAGACGACGCAGCGTCGTGAATGCGGCATCGCAAAGTGGCGACCAGGCCGAGAGGTCGTGGTTACCCGCGAGAAGCTGCGTCAAAGGCGCTATTATGGTGGCGAAGTTGCGGATGAAACGGCGAAAGTATGAGCACAATCCGATGAAGCTGCGGAGTTCTTTGGTGGTCTTTGGTCGTGCGAATTCGGCGACTGCTTGGAGTTTGGTAGGATCTGGAAGCACACCATCTTTCGAAACAACGTGGCCAAGGATGACTAGCTGTCGGGCGGCGAAGCGGCACTTCTTGATGTTGAGCTGGAGTCCAGCATCGGCGAGGCAAGTGAGAACGCGTTCGAGTCGGAGCAGGTGAGAAGAAAAGTCCGGGGAAAAGATGACAATGTCATCGAGGTAACAAAGGCATGTCTGCCATTTGAGGCCGCGGAGGATGTTATCCATCATTCTTTCAAATGTGGCAGGCGCATTGCACAGGCCAAAGGGCATCACGGTAAATTCATATAAGCCGTCAGGCGTAACGAATGCCGTTTTCGGGCGATCTGACTCAGCCACCGGGACTTGCCAGTAACCAGATCGTAAGTCTAAGGACGAAAAGAATTCAGCGCCTTGGAGGCAGTCTAGTGCGTCGTCGATACGGGGGAGAGGATAGACATCTTTCCGGGTTATTTTGTTCAGGCGTCGATAGTCCACACAAAAACGAATTGTCCCATCTTTCTTTTTCACCAGCACTACTGGAGAGGCCCAAGGACTGTGGGAAGGCTGTATCACGCCGCGTTGAAGCATGTCGCCTACGTGCTCGTCGATGACACGGCGCTCCGTCGCGGACACACGGTATGGACGCTGTCGTAGTGGGACATGGCTACCGGTGTCGATGTGATGAACGACTGTAGCTGTACGCCCTAAACATTGTTGTTGGTGGTCAAAAGAAGTGCGAAATCGGGTAAGGAGGTCGACGATCTGCGCGCGCTGACTCGGAGTGAGCTGCGGATCAATACACCGAGCAAACGTTCTGTCACACGCTGGCTCAGACGTAGAGACAGGAAGAGCCATGGCGTCAACCTGAAGAGGAGTCGAGTCATCAGGCACATCGTAGAGAAAGTTCGGCTCGAATTCGTCAGCAGACCCGAGGCACTCGCCATGTCGTAGGCTTGATGGACACGAAAACGGATTCGTAACGTAAAGTGCGCTGGAGCTCTGGCGAATGGGAAGGATGGCGAAGGGAAGCAAGAAGGGATGACGGCGTGCAGCAAGTTTCGATGGCGTGAAGAGAACTGTAGAATCGTAGAAAGCAGCACAGGAAACGGGCACAAGGGCGGAAGAGAAAGCAGGGATATCGGTGTCGGCGGCGACGAACACTCTAGCAGAAGAAAGAGGCAAATCTTCAGATAGACTTCCGCAAAATGGAGTAAGCGCAAGTTCTGCACGGGCACAATCAATAACTGCGCGATTAGAAGAGAGGGAGTCCCATCCTAGAATGATGGCATGAGAGCAGCGGGGAAGAACAACAAACTCAATGTGATATAAACTGTCTTGTATGGCGACACGGACGG
>NC_051159.1:38341430-38361430 GCF_013339745.2 Dermacentor silvarum | reverse complement strand
ACTTACTCCATTGCATGCCACAAACGCAGGACCGGTATTTTGTAGCGATGCCTTTCCGGTGCTGCTAATGCCTTATCACGCTTTGTCAGTGGTCAGAGCGACGGTCCGCTTGCGTTATCAACGGGATCAGCCGGCCGTGAGCGGTGGATGATAATACTAGTATAGAATAAGTCATAAGGCATCGCTACAGAATATCACCCCAGGCAGGCTAATCAAGGTTGGCACAGTGCCAAGAACGCTGTTGCTTGCCGACGCCGAACGCGTTGGAGGCTGGCCGCTCGATATCCATCGGCCAGTTTCGCCGTGTCTTGAGCTTTGCGCGGCCTATAGTGCAAGCTTTTGCCTTTTTTTTTCTTGTCTCCTGACTCAGCCAAGTTATCTCGGCGGTGTTGGCTCAGCGCGCCGCGGAGAAAAGAGAGGCGAGGTCGGGAAGGGTCGGAGATGGCGAGGAGGAGACCGCATGCGCAGGCGGTCCAGGGTGTCGCCACCCTACTCGTTGCCATGGCTACGGCGCGGCAGTTCCTTGATACGAAACACGAACCACACATTACGGCTGGCTTAAACAGCGTCGCTGTTAAAAAAGGTGAAAGCTTGCACTAGGCCGCGCAAAGCTCAAGACACAGCGAAGCTGGCCGATTGATTGCGTCTCTTGGATGTAGATAGGTTGAACTTGGCTATGTCGAGGTTTAAACTTTGTTGTAGCTAGGTCTATACTCGTGTACGTCATCTGTGCTAGTATTGGAAAGGTGCGCGGTGGTAGCGCGACGGTGTGGGGGAGCATGACGTCATACCAGCTGTGGTGGCGGCGATAGCGCTGCGGTGGCGTGGCGGCGCGACCCACCTTTCCAGGATAAAGCCCGGCCCACATTCAGCGTTTTATTGCGATAGCAATTATATGGACACTCCAAAGCAAATTTCTGCCGTCGGCGTCGCCTTCGTCGTCGCCGTCGCCGTGAGGTTCCGCATGACGTCAATGGAGATGAAATCGTCGCCGCGCGCCGAACGCTGTATATGCGAGTGAAAGGGCGCGAGGGACGCGCGCTTTCACGGGGAGTGAACGCACGGCGGAGAACAAACGCACGTTCTGCGCCGTGCTCCCTTAAAGGGAAACTGAACAGGTTTCTGAAAAATCGAGTTATAAGCACTATTTGATACTTTAGAACACCCTGAACACGAAATTCGACAAGAAATTTGACATGGCGCAGCCAAAAACGCGTTATTAGCAAAAAAAAAAAAAAAAAAAACTCCGAGTTGCGACTGGGCGGCGCGCGGCGAATCCGGTTCGCATCGATGATTGGTGGAGCGCACCGTGACGTCAATCCATGGGTCCACGAGAGCCCGCCGCAACGTGACAGCTTCTTACTAGGTACTGCGACTACCTTCCAGACGATTTCGCACAGTTCAGTTGCTGTTGTGAATAATTTTGATCACTTAGGGTTGATTGGCGTGACACCATACGCGTTTGAACCAGTGGCCCGACAACGAGAAACACCTACGCCAAGCGCGAGCGCGATCGCCAGCGCGGAAGTTGGAATGGCCGGAGCCAGCCGGATCCGAGGACCTAATTGCGACATTTACCCGCGTTGACAGTATCGCCTGGTACATATTCGTAGGTTTTTCTGAACCTGTAACATGTTATATAGCCTTAGCAGTCAAAGTGCGATTGTATTATTATTGCGATAGCAATTATATGGACACTTCAACCGGATTTCTGCCGTCGGCGTCGTCGTCGCCGTCGCCGTCAGGTTCCCTATGGATAAAATCTGCGCCGCGCGCCGTATGCCCGAGCGGAAGCGTGCCGGGACGCGCGCTATCACGGAGAGCGAACGCACTCAATCTCCCACGCGCAAGCAAGGAAGCAAGAAGCCAGCGCCGGAGGGAGCGGGGGGGGGGGGGGGGGGCGCACTTCTACTCTGCCAACAACCGCGCTCGTCGCTCGTCCGCACCGTCTGTTATCTCCACACAGCCCTGACCTTTATGCGCCGTGCATTCGCCGCTCAGTTTCCGCTGAAGCGATAGACCGCACGTACCTTCGCCCGCTGCGGCGTATGCTTGCTGCCAGCGTTTTGACAGTCGTCTGCAGTCATTCAGTGTGATCTATTCGTGTTAGTTTGTGAGCGCTCACACCACGCTTGTTAATTCAGTTAGTAATCGTCGGGCCACATTTTCCGACGCACGCTGCACATGCAATGCTGCCCGGATCGGCAGTGCAGCGCTACAGGTGTGTCCCTTCGCACGCGCTGCCCACGGGAAGCGCTTCTCATCAACACCACCATTTCACACGCGCCTTCTCGTGGTCATCGAGTCTCTCTTCATGTCGGTCTACTTACGCCGCAGCACACCTGCTTACTTAATTAGCTCATGTTTACTACAATTCATATTGCTACCAAAGCCGCTCACCTTACTTGGTATGACATTGCTGTGTTGCTATCGCATTCATTGCTTCGCCCTTAGGGCGAAACTGACATTATTTCATACCGGGCGGCCTTACAACAGAATACGGAAAGAGAGACTCGTTCTGTACACAGTAGAGAGACTCGTTTTGTACACAGTGCATTCTACTGTTGCGGGTTTGCAAGTAATAAAGTGCGACTGCCGAATTGCCCTGAAGGTACACATCGCATGTAAAGTATTGTATTTGCAATATAATTTAATTCAGTGTAGATATTAGGTCCAATGATGCATTGTGCTGTGCTGTGACCGCAACAAACAATGCGTGCAATCATTGCGTTATTCGATCTTGCAGCGAATGCGGAGACGCACTGTCAGCACAGTGCATTTTGCAGTTACCAAGTTACTAAGATAGCAATACAATGTGCAGACGTGCCAGAAAAATATACGCCGCACGGAAGTGAATTTTTCTTAATTTTGCAGTATAACTGTGCTGTTTTGTGACCCACGGTGCTAGAAGCAGCGTTCGATGCCGCGACGGAGTGCTTGGTCTGCTTGCAATGTCGAGCGGGAATTTGACGAAAAACAAAAAAAGTGTGCCACTGCACGTTGTTATGCATATCTATGCAGTTTACTGTAGTTCTATTTTATGCTTTTTGGCCCTCGATTCCCGGTTGTGTTGAAACGATCAGAGATAAAAGCCCACTCCTGTCGTTTCACGCTTTTGAACAATCCGCCGCTTTCCTTAAAGCAAGTGATGTAAGCACTCAGGCGTATGGGCACTTAGGTATCCGAGTGCGGCCGATGCCTGGCGTGATGCTGAAACTTTATTTTAGGTGTCTTTTCTACCTGACGTATATTTCTGTTGCGACAGGTGCTCCTGCATGCACTGCAGTCCAATAGAAATAGAAGAAGAATGTTTGTGCTGCCAGGAAGTAAACGAAATTCTTGCAAGACAGAAAAAAAAAACTAAGTATCACAGAAGGCTGCTCTCGGTGGTGGCGATTCATTCGTTTATGAGCGAAGATCGGTGGCACCACGCCTGGCCTTAGTCCAGCAGATTTCACTGGAATTTCCATTGCAGGCATCAGCGATAAACTCTGATGGTAATCACTGTCCCAAAAATGTTTTGAACAGAGAAGAGTGGTTCTTGAAGGTTTGAAATTACTTCGTTTCACCACTGCGATCCACTGAGCAGCTTGTTTTTTCTGCCGTAGGAAATTGTGCCGTCCTTTTGCGCTGCTTACGGCAGCGCAAAAGGAGTGTCGCATGGTGACACTGTATGCTGCTTTGACGGAGTTCTCCTTGCGGTAACAGTCCTTTGAAGCGTTAGCCGGAAACGCAGGGTGGAGATCTTGATCATTTGCGATAAAGGCCCTGGATACAACACGACTGAAGCGCAAAACGTGCACACGCTTTCCGCGCGGGCGCCTGGGACGCAACACTACATTTGCTAGTAGGTACAGCGTTTGACCGCTGGCGCCACGCTGCGCCGCTCGCACGTACCGCGTTTCTAGGTGGTTCCGTTCACCGAGGGCGCTCGAACGCAATGATATGGTTTGCACGAATGCAGCCCTTGGAAGCACTGGCTGTATGGCTGAGTGGTTACGGCGCTCGCTTCGGGATCTTGCGTATGCGGGTTCGTAACCCGCTCTGGCTACATTTTTTATTGCCAATTATATGGACACTCAAAAGCAGATTTCTGCCGTCGGCGTCGCCGTCGCCGTGAGGTTCCGTATGACGTCAATGGAGATGAAATCGTCGCCGCGCGCCGAACGCTGTAAGTGCGAGTGAAAGGGCGCGAGGGACGCGCGCTTTCACGGGGAGTGAACGCACGGCGGAGAACAAACGCGCGTTCTGCTCTGTGCTCCCTTAAGGGCTGCAATAGTAGGCGTCTCTTTCCTCCTCTACAATCACCATATATGTAGAGCAAACGTGCCTTCTTCCAACGCACGAAAGGCCGTGGGGGGGGGGGGAGGGGGAGGGAAGGGAGGCGACGTTTAGCTGCGGCACCAAGTGCCTATTTATATCAGAGGCTCCGGCAACAGTCACCAACGCCGCACGCATTTTGAGCGAACGCGGGCAAAACGCCGACGGCGTCGACAACAGTTCTGCGTGTTGCCGGTGCTGCTGCATGTCCAAGTTTATACAGCTGATAAAGCTGCTATCATTACTCCGTATAGCTCTCTTCAAATTTGCTATCGCAATTGATGCTTCACCTTTCAGGTGAAACTGCGACAACTTTTTTTTTAATATCACGCTTTTCCCCTTTTTGTAGCGTTAGCTACACTGGCCTAGCCAAGCCCGTTTCGCGCGGCACATCAAGAGCCATGCTGCGCATGCGCAAGGATCAGTGATGTCACACGGCTTGCGCACCGGAGCCACCGGAGCCGGCACCTCTCGCGCACTCCGCCGCCGCCGGTCTGCGCATTCCAGAGGAGTGACGTCGTAGCCGTGGTAGACGCACTGGCGCCGGCGCGCTCGCTGTGCAGTCGCCGTCTGACACTGCGCTGAAGCCGCTGCGCTTCTGACTGCCGTTTGCCAGTGTGGTATAGCCATGGAGAAGGAGAGCGCAAATGCTGCTCAACAGCGCAGAAGAACGGAGAAGCTTGACTCATCGGATCCCGAAGTAGTTGCCTGGCAATTAGCAGGTTGAGCGTAGGAGGAATGAATACATGTGCCACATAATACGTATACCGCGTGTGTGTCACTGGAGCAGCAGTAAGCATGACAATCAAGCTAATCCTTGACAATCTAGACAACCAGGAAATCTAAGAATAATCAGCTGAACCTTTGCTAACGCTACGTATATCCTGGCATAGCCGAGCTAAGCCACTGCAACATTTTTTTTTCTCTCACTGTTTGCCAGCGCGGTCGCTTGAACCCCGGCGCCACGGCGGCAGCCGTGGTGCCGGGCGCCGACGCGAAGCGGCGGTCGTTGGGGTGTTGCGGAGCGCAGCGTAGCAACACCCCAAATAAAGAAAATACTGCTCCAGTCAGGTAGACTGCTCCCTCCCTGATAGTGAGATTATATTTGGATCATCAAAACAGTGATGCGTTTATAATACCACCGATCCCAACAGCAGGCTAAGTCACCACCAGCCCAGCGTTTTCTCCGTCAATGCCTCCTCCGTTCCAACGGCGGCGGCTCGAAACATGGTACGCGCGAGCGGCGCAGCGTGGCGCCAGCGGTAAAACGCTGTACCTACTAGCAAATGGAAATACGCGCCTGGGACCCCTATATAGACGTCATTTCCGCTAGCTTTCCCCTTCCGCCGCCGCCGCGGGCTGACTCCGCGAGCCGCGGTGGGCGGAGCATAGCTGCGATTTTAATTCTTAATTACGCCGCCGCTACTTGTACGATGGAAAAACAAAACTTCGTACCGGGGATTTGAAGTGCCTGCGCTTCAGAAAAACGTCACTTTTTAGAAATCTAAAACCTGTTCAGTTTCCCTTTAAGAGCTACAGAAGTAGGCGTCTCTTTCCTCCTTTACAATCACCATATATGTAGAACAAACGCGCCTTCTTCCGACGCGCGAAAGGCCGTGGGGGGGGGGGGAGGGGAGGGAAGGGAGGCGACGTTTAGCTATAGTGCCTAGAATATTCTAGGCACTGTAGTTTAGCTGCGGCACCAAGTGCCTATTTATATCAGATGCTCCGGCAACAGTCACCAACGCCGCACACATTTTGTGCGAACGCGGGCAAAACGCAGACGGCGTCGAAAAACAGTTCTGCGTGTTGCCGGTGCTGCTGCATGTCCAAATTTATACAGCTGATAAAGCTACTGTCATTACTCCGTATAGCTCTCTACAAATTTGCTATCGCAATTGATGCAATCGCAATTGATTCGCCTTTAAGGTGAAACTGCGACAACTTTTTTACCGGCATCTCCTGCCGTTGCGTCTCTCGGTGTGTGGCTGGGTGACCTCTCCGGCGCCGTTGCATCAACGGCGCCGGAGAGGTCACCCAGCCACATGAGACGCACGCAAACAGCGCCCTTCCAGCGTCGCACAATGTGACCAGACAGAATTTAACCAGAAGCAGTGTGCAGTGTCATTCGAGGGTGAACTATGAGAATGTTCGGGAATAAAGTTTTTATGCCTGTTTATAGTTCTACGGCACACACACACACACACACACCACAACAACACACACACACACACACACACACAACACACACACCACACACACACACCACACGATCAACACACACACACACACACACACACACACACACACACACCAAACAACACACAACCACACACACAACACAACACACACACACACACAACACCAACACACACACACACCACCCAACACACACACACCACACACACACACAACACACCACACACACACACAACACACACACAACAACACACACACACACACACACACACAACACACACACACACATCACCACACACACAACAAACACACACACACAACACACAAACCAACAACACACACACACCACACACACACACACACACACACACACACACACACACACACACACCACACACACACACACACACACACACACACACACACACACACACACACACACACACCACACACACACACACACACACACACACACACACACACACACACACACACACACACACACACACACACACACACACACACACACACACACACACACACACACACACACACACACACACACACACACACACACACACACACACACACACACACACACCACACACACACACACACACACACACACACACACACACACACACACACACACACACACACACCACACACACACACACACACACACACACACACACACACACACACACACACACACACACACACACACACACACACACACACACACACACACACACACACACACACACACACACACACGCACACACGCACACACGCACGCACGCACGCACGCACGCACGCACGCGCGCACACACAAACACACACACACACACACACACACACACACACACACACACACACACACACACACGCACGCGCGCGCGCGCGCGCGCGCGCTCATCGCGCCGCTGCCGACGGCGCTGGCGGCGAGATCTCTGGTGTATCTCGGGCTAGCGAATCGGCCAGTTCGTTACCCTCCAGTCCAGGTATGGCCTGGACACCATGCGATCAGGTGATGATGGGCGAATTTTGTCGGTGTTATCGAGTGACTTGTTTTGGTCACGTGGCCCCTGAGAAGCATGCGACACACTTCTTGTGAGTCTGTGATTATGGTGGCGCTCTTTTGCGAGGAGAAAGAACGGCGAATAGCCGGCAGTGTCATGTCGGGACGAGTTGTAGGCAAAAGTAACGTAGGGTAGGGTGGCGTCCCAACCGCGGTGATCAGTAGAGACGTACATGGACAGCATATCCGTAAGAGTTCGGTTGAGCCGCTCGGTAAGACCGTTGGTCTGTGGATGATAGGCTGTCGTAAGGCGATGTTCAGTAGAGCAGCTACGCAGAATTTTGTCAATGACCTTTGCAAGGAAACAGCGTCCACGATCCGTAAGAAGCTGACGCGGAGCTCCGTGTCGAAGAATGACGTCATTGAGCAGAAAGTCTGCAACGTCGGTAGTGCAGCTACTTTGCATGGCGCGCGTGATGGAATATCTGGTGGCTTAGTCAGTTGCGACGGCAATCCATTTGTTGCCGGATACGGACGTAGGGAAAGGTCCGAGCAAGTCAAGGCCAATGCGGAAGAAAGGCTCCGGTGGAATGTCGACAGGTTGAAGCAGGCCAGCCTGAGGAAGAGCAGGACGTTTGCGGCGTTGACAGCGTTCGCAGGCAGCAACGTATCGGCGCACTGAACGATATAAGCCAGGCCAAAAGAACCGCTGTCGCACGCGGTCATAGGTGCGTGAAACGCCCAGGTGGCCGGCAGTTGGAGCATCATGTAGATGTTGAAGAATGGTGGTGCGCAGGTGTCGGGGAATAACTCGCAAGAATTCTGGACCGTCAGGTTTCATGTTGCGACGGTAAAGGACGTCATCGCGTAGGACATACTGGCGTAGAGCAGGGTCGGAACGCGCAGAAGAGAGTCGCTGAATGGTGAGCTTTAGGGCTGCATCCCGACGCTGTTCGTTGCCGATGTCGCGTAGATCAGAGATGGCCAGCACACAGGAATCATGCTCAAGGTCAGCGAGGCTAGCAGGGTCCACAGGATAGCGCGAAAGACAATCGGCATCGTGATGTAGCCTACTCGATTTATAAAGTACCTCAAAGGTATATTCCTGTAGCCTCAGAGCCCAGCGACCAAGGCCACCAGTTGGGTCCTTGAGCGAGGACAGCCAACAAAGAGCGTGGTGGTCGGTAAGAACCGAGAATGCGCGGCCGTACAAATACGGGCGAAATTTTGCGACAGCCCAAACCAATGCAAGGCACTCGCGCTCTGTGATAGAATAGTTCCGTTCTGATGTGGAGAGCAGGCGGCTGGCGTATACAATAACACGTGTATGGCCATGCTGGTGCTGAGCGAGGACGGCGCCGATTCCATGCCCACTAGCATCTGTGCGAACCTCAATAGGCGCAGATGGGTCAAAGTGAGCCAAGATAGGCGGTGAAGTGAGCAAGTTGGTCAGCGCCGAGAATGCGGTTGCTTGGTCGGGGCCCCACGAGAAGGGCACGTCCTTCTTGAGAAGGTCGGTGAGGGGTCGGGCTATGATGGCGAAGTTGCGTATAAAACGGCGGAAGTAGGAGCATAATCCAACGAAACTCCGAATAGCTTTAGTAGACGAGGGCACAGGGAAGTTCTTAACAGCACTAATCTTGGCAGGGTCAGGTTGGACACCTGTAGCACTTACAAGATGACCAAGCACAGTGATTTGTTGTCTGCCGAAATTACACTTTTTGGAGTTTAGCTGGAGTCCTGCTCGACGAAAGACAGCTAGAATGGTCGCCAAACGAGTAAGGTGGCTTTCAAACGTTGGGGAAAACACAATGACGTCGTCTAGGTAGCAGAGGCAGATAGACCATTTGTAGCTACGAAGGAGAGAGTCCATCATGCGTTCGAACGTTGCGGGGGCGTTGCACAGTCCAAAGGGCATAACTTTGAACTGATAGAGGCCGTCCGGTGTGATAAAGGCAGTCTTTTCTCGATCCAAGTCATCAACAGAAATCTGCCAGTAACCCGAGCGCAGGTCGATGGATGAGAAGTACTTCGCACCGTGAAGACAGTCCAGGGCGTCACCGATCTGTGGCAGCGGATATACGTCTTTGCGCGTTATTTTGTTTAAGGCACGATAGTCGACGCAAAATCTCCAGCTGCCATCCTTCTTTTTGACCAAGATGACAGGTGACGCCCACGGACTTGAGGAGCCTCTATGACGTCTTTAGAGAGCATCTTGTCGACTTCTCGTTGTATGACCTGGTGTTCGGAATGGGACACACGATAGGGTCACCGTCTGATAGGAATAGCATCTCCGGTATTTATTCGATGACTTACGAGAGACGTTTGACCGAGAGGGCGGTCATCGAAGTCGAAGATATCCCTATAAGTCGTTAGGAGGTGGTGGAGTTCTGTAGCTTGACAAGTCGGAAGATCAGGGGCAATCATCGTGGTAATTTCGTCGGGGAGTGGACTTGCCGGACCGCTTGCGAGCAAGGACGAACAAGTGTCCGCGTCTAGCGCCGCGACGTCGCATTCATCAAGCGCAGACACGTTGGCCACTGAGATGCCTTGCGGGAGAGCTTGAGTCGAGTTGCTGAAGTTCAGAAGCGGGAGCTGGACGTGGTTGTCGACAACAGTCACGAGGGTGTGTGGCACAGCAATATTTCTTGTCAACAGTACTTCAACTAGTGGAGACAATATGTAGTCGCCGTCTGGAACTGGAGATGCCGTCGTCAAGGCAACACATGTGGCGGCTTGCGGTGCCAACCGAACATAATCGACAGAGCATAAGCGGTGTGACGGTAAATCTGGAACATCCGCCAGTTGAGGAAGCTCAAGCTGAAGGACGCCGGTTGCACAGTCAATGAGAGAGGCATGGGCCGACAAGAAATCAAGTCCGAGAATGACGTCGTTGGGGCATTGCTCGCGAACCGTAAACAAAACAGATATATGGTGACCGGCGATGGTGATGCGAGCTGGGCACATTCCGATGACTACCTGACTTCTTCCATCAGCGACGCGAATAATGCCAGTAGCGGCGGGGGTAAGTACTTTCTTAAGGCGACGACGAAGGTGATTACTCATCACGGATATTTGTGCCCCAGTATCGACGAGTGCGGGAACAGTTAAGCCGTCAAGTTTCGTCGCGTCGGCAATACGAGGAGAGGACTTGAGGTGCAAGTCGAAGATGCAGCGTCACCTCTAAGAGCTGCATCCCTTAGTTTCCCTGTTGAAGGTTGAGCGGCGATGTCGGACGTCGTCGTGGAGGCGAAGGAGACGACGGCCGACGCGCTGGCGGCGAACGGGACTGATGACCTCGGGGCGACGGGGAACGGCTGTGCGTTGTACGGCTCAAAAGGCTGGAAGCGGCGGTAGCTATCAGTGTTGTATGGTTGGTATGGCTGAGCGGGCTGAAAACGGCGGTAGTTGTCGGTGCGGCTAGCAGTGTCATCCCGGGTTAACGGCGACACCCAACGGTTGTTGCAATGGCGCGCAACGTGACCGATACGGCGGCAGTGGAAGCAAATCGGCCGATCATCTGCCGTCCGCCATTCAGCCGGATTACGAGAGCGCGGATAAAACCGTTGTTCCTGGGGCGGTGATCTCGGGCGAGGCGGCGACCTAGGGCGAAAGTCAGTTGTCCGAGACTGAGCAACGGTGCAGACGGCGAAACCCAAGTTGCCGAGTTCCTCCCGCACAATGGACTGGACCAGGGAAACGGCCGGCACGTGAAAATCACCGTGGCCGTTGTTGGGGAGAGCAGGAGCAATAGCTTCGATTTCCCGACGGACGATTCGTGTAATTTCCGACGGTGGCGATGACTGCAGACGAGAGGCCTGTCCGTCTTCGCATGATGACGTCGGGGCGGTGTTCGGTAGCCGAGCGAATGACCTCGCAATACGCCGACTTTTGGCCTGCTCAAAACGCCGGCATTCTTCAATAATTGCGTCGACGGTCGCACAATTTCGGCACAGTAATAGGTTGAACGCATCGTCTGCGATTCCCTTTAGTACGTGACCAACCTTGTCCGACTCCGTCATGTTCATGTCCACTTTACGGCAAAGAGCCAAGACGTCCTGAATGTAGGAGATGTATGGTTCCGTGGACGTCTGAGCGCGGATGGACAGCTCTTGCGTAGCGGCCGCCTTTCGACCCATGGGCTTCCCAAACAAGGCACTAAGTTTTGTTTTGAAGGTGTCCCAACTTCCAATCTCTGCCTCATGGTTATCGAACCACACCTTTGCCGTTCCTTTGAGGTAAAACAGCACGTTCGCCAGCATCATTGTCGGGTCCCAACGATTGACCTCACTGATGCGTTCATAATTGGCAATCCAATCGTCGACGCCAACTTCATCCGTACCGCAGAACGTTCCCGGGTCTTTAAGGTGCGTAACGACGATCGTTGACGTTGTGGTCGGCGCTGGTGCAGGCATCGCACTGGCCGGCGAAGGCGGCGTGGTCGTGGTCTCGTCTGTCATAATGATGACCCCGACTCGACGACCACTGCGGAACTCCGTTGTACAGCGCGTCTTCTGGTACCCCGCACCTCCACCAAATTGTCACGGGGATTCACAAGTACACTGGAGAGACAATATATACAGGCTGCTGCTACCAGAGAATGGCTGACAGCATCTCACGAAGCATGTCCCGTCTTCTTCCTCTTCGCGCAGCACAGCGGTCCTTTAATGGCAGGCTCATACGCAATGCCTCGTAACAATATGCTGATCTTTTTATGATGTCGATCTGCCTCTCCTCCTCGTGACTAAGGAGGTGGTAGGGCAGGCCGTACGTGACTCGGCTTATCACTAGTGCTTGGACGAGCCTTAGCGTGTCGTGTTCTTTCATGCCCGCGTTGCGATAAGTTACGCGGCGAATCATTTGCGCGATGTTATTCGTGGCAGTTTGAGCGTTTTGATGGTGTGGGACGCTTTCCCGCTACTTTGGAGCCAGAAACCCAGGACCCGCATCGTCGTGACAACGATGTTGACTGGTCCGTTGGATATGTAACCCCTCGAGTGTACCCGAATGACCTGCGATTTTTCGGGAGCCCATTTGAGTCCACTGCTCCTCGAGAATTTCTCTACTGCCTCGGCTGCTTGTTGTAGTACGTGTTATTTGTGTCCCAGAGGGCCCCTTGCTGCCCACAGCGTTATGTCGTCAGCGTACAGCCTGTAACCCAAGTCAGGGATTTGGTCCAGCTGTCGTGCTAGACGGCACATCGCTACATTGAACAGCAAAGGTGAGATTATTGCCCCTGGGGTGTTCCTCTACTGCGCATCTTGAACTTTTGGGAAGTGATTTGGCCGATGCCTATTGCGGCAGTGCGGTTGGCGAGGAAAGCCTGCACGTAGTTGTACGTACGTTCTCCGGATCCCGTCATTTCCAGTTCCTCCAATATTGTTTTGTGAGAAACGTTATCAAATGCGCCCTTGAGGTCTAGAGCGAGCACTAGTCTTTCCTCTCCGCGGGCGATGTTGGATGTCACTTCTTCTCTGATCAGTAGGAATGCGTCTTGACAGGATTAGAGCACTGCACGGGCTCGGGCTTACCCGAAAGCCCGGGCCCGGCCGAGCCCGTGGGCCGGGCCGGGCCGGGTAGAACAGTTTTTTCACGGGCTCGGGCCGGGCTCGGGCACGGCGTGTGCTTTTTGCCCCGGGCCCGGGCCGGGCTCGGGTTTTTTGACGCGGGCCCGGGCCGGGCTCGGGCTTTCTTGTGGTGTGCATGCAATGGGCAGCGAGTTATTCTCGGGCGTCTCAACTCTGAAAAAAATTATTTTTCGGTCTCGGGCCGGGTTCGGGCCGGTTTCGAGTCCGTCTCGGGCCGGGCTCGGGCCTAAGGTAAAGGGGTGGCGGGCCGGGCGGGTAACGTAGATTATTTCCGGGCCCGGGCCGGGCCCGGGAGAGAGAGAGAGAGTAGATTTTAATGAAGGGAAGGGAGGAGAGGTCGGCCTGGAGAGCGTGTCTCTAGCCTGCTACTCCTCACTGGGGTAAGGGGAAGTGGGAGATACAGAGAGAGGTAGGTGACAGGTGATTATGATATCGTACGCCGGGCCCGGGGCTCACCATAAAAGTTTTGACCGGGCTCGGGCGGGCCGCCCAACGTAAAAACGGGCCCGGGCCGGGTCCGGGCTGAAAAAATCGGCCCGTGCAGTGCTCTAGACAGGATAGCCCCGGCACGGAACACTATCATGGTGTTTGGGAACCATGTTATTTCATCTAGGTACCGTTGTAGTCTTATTTGAACTACTCTTTCGTACAGTTTACCCAGGCAGGACGTGAGGGAAATAGGTCTCAGAGCGTCTATTGTGGGCGTCTTTTTAGGTTTGGGGATCGTGATAATCTTAGCGTGTTTCCATTCCGGAGGCAATTGGTCCCTGAGCCAGCTCTCGCTATTGAACAGCTCTGTGATTTTAGTCAGGGCTCTAGCGTCCAGGTTCCAAAGCATCGCGTTCGTGATGGCGTCGGGGCCAGGAGCCGAATTTTTGGTGGCTGCTTGAGCTGCCTCAAAGAACTCTGCATATGTGAAAGGTTCATCTAATTCGGGATTGGCTATCCCAAGGTATGGTCGGGATTCGTTTGGGGCGTCTATGTTTAGTGATGGTCCCATGTATCGTTCTTTCAGTTTGTCTATTAGGTCCGCTTCTGTGCCTGGGAAACTGTCCGATATGATTTGGAGTCGTTTGTTGTTTTCCGTGCGTGTGCTACCCGGGTCAAGCATCCCACGAAGGATGCGCCACGTGCCAGCCGTACCCAAGGTCCCCGAGAGGGACCCGCAGAACGTAGTCCACTCGTTGTTCGCTAATTTGTCGGCATGATGTTGCGCTTGCTCCGCCAGAAGTGTTATGCGGGCACGTAGATGTTTGTTGAGGCGTTGTATTTTCCAACGCTTGGCCAATTTGTGTCTTTCGTCCCACAAGTTTTCTAGGTGGGAGTCTACCACGGGCGCCTCCGACGTGCGCGCTATGCTTTTGGTGGTGCCTTTGTGTGTTGATTGGATGTGTTTTGTCCATTCTTATATGCTCGTGGGAGTGTTTGATGTATCAAGGGTCCGGTGGAGCTCTCTGTATCTTGGCCAGTCGGTTAGTTTCGTTGTGCCAATTGTTCGACGTAATTTGGGAGTGGATAGTGAGAGGCGAATCAAATCGTGGTCGCTCCCCAAGTTTTCGTTTAGCGATGCCCATTGTGCGTCCTTGATGTTTAGCGTGTACGCGCGATCGGGTGCTGTATCCCGGCTCACGCTGTTACCCGTGCGTGTCGTTGTGCCTATGTGGTTTGCTGTTTGCAGGCCGAGGTTATCAACCGATTGCTCGAGTAGAGCGCCTTTAGGGGATGTGGACGCGTAGCCCCACAGCGTATGTGGTGCGTTGAAATCGCCCAATATCACCATCCGGTCTTTGGTGCCCGCTATGGCCTTAGTGTCCGCTAAAATTTGCGGTAGGTCCAGGCCTTTGCTTTTGGGAGGGCTGTAAATGTTCCTTATGATGGTGTGTGCCTTGCCTCTTTTCCATGGAAGCACGCTGATAGTTAGGGAATTGGTTTCCCCGGTGCGTCGGGGGAGGAATATTATTTGTGCCGTGATTGTCTTGCTCACCAGCGTGGCTACTTTTGTATTTTGGGGGTCGCTCAGAGCATAATAGCCTTGTAGTCGGGCCGGTTTGGGTCCAACCTTCGAAGGCATATTATGTCCGGAGCTACCCGAGAGCTTTTAATAAATTGCTGGAGGGCTGCCGCCTTTCTGGCGAAGGAGCGGCAGTTCCATTGCCAGATCTCTAATTGTTCCGGGTTGTTTGGTTTTGAGTAGTCTTTAACTTTGTTAGCCACGGTTCGCACTTGTTTTCTATGCGTCTGACATCTCGGTGGCCGAGCTGCGTCTGACATCTCGGTGGCCGAGCTGTCTGTATCAACTATGCGTTGGGTCGTCTTGGTTGTGGCCGATCCGGCACCGAATGCTACTGCTATGGCGCGTTTCTTAGTGGACTGTGGTTTTGGCTAGCTTTTAGCTGCTCCGTCACTTCTTCTTTGTACTTCTGGAATTCTACCATCATTTGTGATTGGAAGTCCTGGAGCTTCTGATTCACAAGGGTTATCATCTCGTGCATTAGTGATTTAGTGGTTTCCGCCATTAATAGTTGGATTTGGGCCATTGCGAGTGGCACTTCAGTATTTGGTGTTTGCTGTGTTGGCGTTGGTGGATTTGGCTCGCTATGTGGGGGAGTGTCAGTGTTTGATGTGGTTTGTGTCGATTTTGCAGCCGGTTGTTTACGGTCTGATTCAAGCTGTAGTATTTTTCGTGTAAGGCGTTCCTCTAGCTCCTTAATTTTCTCGTCGGATCGCTGTCGTTTGCGTTCCTCGTCTTGCGCGTAGTTGTGTGTTTTCTTGTTTAAGTATTTCATATCCGGGATCTTGCCGTATGTTTGGTGTGTGTTGCGGAGCATTGTGATGCACAACCGTCGCCCAGCTCACCTGAGGCTTTTGTGCCTGCTGCTGCTGCGGAGGCTTTGGCGCTTGTGCGTCCTTGGACGGTTCCTTGGATGGGGTACGACTTCTTTGGCCTTGAGGAGACGTGGATTTAAGGCGATGCCTGTCTGCAGGCTACGGTGAAGTGGGAGGGGGCCACAACACTTCACCTTTGAAATATCATGTCACCGTGGCGCGCAGTTCAAATTACATTTCGGATGTTAACGTAGACGCCACGACATCCGACTTTGTTGTCTACGACGCGCTTAACATAAGCCAAACGCGGTTGCCCTCAACGAGCCGCAGTGCGCTTAGCCAGTGGACTGGTGGCGGCACCCCGCGACGGCCGCGGTGTAGCCGACCGCAGCGCAGCGACCAATAGCAGCCGCGTATGGGAATGTGCTTTATTACGAAATAAAGCGCCCAGAAGAGAGTGAGGAGCAGGATTCTGTTTGAAAAGAGAGCGTTTGAGAGAAAAGTGACTTCGCGCTCCGCTTGTGAGCTCCACGCACCGCGTACGACACCAAAAGTTGCCCGAGATGTTCATAGCAGCGTATGCTATCCGCGGACTATGGACATTTCATCCCCCAGGGGTGGTTCAAGGCCCCTTTAAGACGCGATAGCATTCAAAGATCCCGGACTGCTTCTCGCGCTTCTTGGCAACTGCAGTTTATGTAACCGGAATTGCGAGCGAAAATCCTGCCGCCACGGCGCAGAAACCTGCTTCGAGCGGCGGCGGCGGCAGCAGCGGCTGGAGTGGCGAGGTTCGGTCAAGTGGGAATTTCATCGCGGCTGCAGCGCGGCAGCACCGCTTCCGAACCAATGACGGCCCGCCTCGCCACGTGACTAGTGCGGGAAAGCCAATTGAGCTCCATTCGCTCAATCGCTTGAATGGGAAACAGGCTTAATGTTTGCTGGGCAACGCTGGTTGCGAACGCTATGCGAGGTTTCTGGTAGAAACACGTACGGCCTCTTGCGTGGGCCGATCTTGTGCTATTTTTTCGCACTTTTAGTATTTATGTCTGAGAAGATTTAAGATAAATGGCACGTGCTTTCGGTGTTTTATTCCATATTTGTTTGTGGGCTGTCATTCTCAAAATTTCGAGGAATAACTTCGTAAAGAATGTAAGACAAAGTATGAGCACCTTTAGTGATAGAATAACTTAAGTGCCGTATAGAAAACTTTCGACACCGAATTTTCTGCGATACGGCGCCCTTAACGCTCTAACTTCCACTAGAACGAGAAATGGCTAATGCACGGACGCCGCGACCTGCACTGCGCCTCTAGAGGAGAGCCCAGCCCCGATGGTGCCACGACCTCCGAGCGTCCCTGGTTCTTGCTATAGGGATGTTACAGCAACAACAAAATTTAAAACATTCTTGGTACTTGCCTTTTCTGGCTCCTTGTGACTCGTGACATGTGGTTGCCAGAATAGGAGGCCCTTCATTCTCGTCGTCGTCGGAAGCTGGCTCGTCGTCTGCTACATGGTGAATTGGAAGCTGCTACCAACTGCTACAATGTCTTCTGAGAACATGTTTGCCTTTTCCTGCAAATTACTTCGTCCCTGTTCTTCTTTCTTTAGTTTCGGTGTGAAAAAAGATAGATAAGGGCAGGGCAAGTGCGCGGACAGCGTCCAAGAAGTAAGCACGCCCAGGTAAGGACGAAAAAAAAATCATGGGCCATCCACTCTGTGAAGGTGGATGACCCGCGAAGCCGTTTAGCTCACGACACAGACATGACACAGAATTATGAACAAAGGTACGAACACATTTAATGTCTTGATCGGTGATCATCGTGACGAAAGGTACGCACACAGATTTATTAACTTATCAGTTTGTTTTCACGATTCAAAATTTTATTTATATGCACGCTTTTGACGTGATCTTCTTTTGTTACCTGTTACTGACTTATTTAATCAGCGATGCCCCCCCCCCGCGCACACGTGTATCGTATTTTCGATTGTGTTCCTACTGCTGAGTTATAGCTTGCTTTGCTTGTTTACGATTTTGTGTGTGAGTTTTTATGGAATTTTTGCCACCTATTGCTTATATAACTTCTACTAACCCCCATTTACTCAATGCACCATCGGGCTCTGTAAGGTACGTTCAAATAAATAAAAAAGTCAAAACCCCTCCCCTACCGGGAACAGGGGTGCACGCAAAGCTTGTCCAACCCTAGGGGAGGGGTTGGTTAGCTTTTGAGCGTTTGAGACACACAAAAGAGACATGGTTGTTGGCGGATGAGAAACGGCGGATTCGCCTGGCGATCACGCGCACGTTCACGGGCCCGCTCCTGCTGCCGTTCCTTCAACGCAGCCTACTGTTCGGTATAACGAACCAAACACGGCCTCCCCATCTGAAATGGTTGTTTTGAGCAAAGAGAGATGGTGTTTTAAGCTTCGCTTGCAATGGCCTTGAACTGGCGAGAAACAGCGTGCGCGGGGCGGGTGAGGAGGAGAACCTGTCAATCAGCTGTGGGTGAGGAGGGTTTCCGGTCGCCAGCTGCGGGTGAGGAGGACTTGGTTTTTCGCGTGCGACAGCGACACCGACGGCGCGAGCGAGGCAATACAACATTCGCTTGAGTAAATATTGTTTTGATCAGTAGACAATGGGTGTTTGCGGCCCACCGGCGCCGATTGCACTCTCGCATCTGTTCTCGCCGTCGTTCTTCATAGGCGCGTTGCTCCTCGGGAGTCCGGACTATACGCGGCCTGCCCATTACGACGAAAGAAGTGAAATTCAACATGAAGAACGGTGACTTGTCTTTCTGGTTTGTTTGTATACCGCCACCACGGGGGGGGGGGGGGGGGGGGGAGAGCAGAAGGAAAGGAAACTAGATACGTAAGCACTTGGAGCGCCGACAATGAGAGGGTGGTGCGAACGTATACGTGGCTGACGTGGGACACACAGCGGCAAATATTTGAGAAAGCTTTACTAACTAGCTTGGAGTCTACTGACCTTGAAAATTGTGCGTATTCATAACTAACCTACTCAGGGGCGTAGCCACAAATTTTTTTCGGGGGGGGGGGGCGGGTTCACCGGCCCGACCGGGGGGGGGGGGCAAGCTTCTGCTTTCCTCTAGGTCACGTGATCGATAATAAATAGCGGTAGTGTAAGCGGACTCTATACATGTATATCAAAGACATGGGACCCCCCACAACAAAACAGCAACTACCAGCCTTCCGTAATTGCTGGTTTGGGATTCAACAACACAACAGTAATTACCAGCCTTCCGTAGGGGCGCAATCGCAAACAAGAGACGTTTCTCGCGCAGACTAAGCCTACGTTCACACTTGGAAAGCGGCAAGCGGGCGGAAAGGCCAAAGCGGGCGGAAAGGCCAAAGCGGGCGGAAAGGCCAAAGCGGGCGGAAAGGCCAAAGCGGCCGGAAAATTTTTTCCGCGCCTGTCCAAGTTGTTCACATTTGTTTTGCTACCGCCGCGGCCGCCGCTGCCGTTTTCTTCCAGATCCATCTAGTCTGCGTACGTTTGTCGGCGTGGTGGCGCTCATTATCGCATTATTTCGAGCGGTATGTTCATTCTTTGACCCACGTACCGTCATCAAAAGCGATCATTTTACGCAACTTCGTGTGTCATCTGCGACCTTCGGTAAATTCCTCGTTAGCGTTCCGTAATTCTCCGCACACGGGAGCGGTAGCGCGCTGAGTCACTGGTTGGTGCCTAGGCGTGATAATATTTCTTTAATAGCTTTTATTTACAAGTTGTAATAACATTTCATCATTTCGTATTGTCGGCGCCTCCAGGACACCAAAGGGGCAACGGGAACACCACAGCTAAAACCCGGGCTGGCCCTTGTGTTGGGGCTCGCCAAAGCCTGCGCGTCCTATACGTGAGACCTACGCTCCCAATCTATCGTCGCGACGAGAAAAGCATCTCGCGACTTCTGCAACATACTGTACACGTGCGAGGAGAATAATGGAGCGCCAACGAGGAATCTGCCTAACTATTGTCTGCCATGGAAGTGGAAGAAGAAATGGCTTTTATACTTCTACCTCCTTGTTTTC
>NC_051159.1:38181935-38341330 GCF_013339745.2 Dermacentor silvarum | reverse complement strand
ATGTTGTCTGCCATCATGTAAAGCAGAACAAAGCAAGGACTCTACCATCAGTTTTCACAGTTTCATAAAAGCTTTGCGATGCATATTTGACGGGCCGAACAAACACGTAAACAGCACTCCATCAGTGAGTTTTTTCTTTTTTTTTCTTGTGTGGAGTGGCGCGAAATTTCCGCATAATATCAAACCTAGAAAGAATTCGTGTACTATTTTACGCGTTATTACATGCCAATACAATGAGTACACTTAAACAATTTTTACACACTAGCTGTTGTCTTCGTAAGAAATTGTCACATATGCTAGCAGCCCGCTACAGAAGAGCAGGCGCGTACATTCGAACATGGAGGAAGGAAAACGTATTCGAACGCCGCCCAGCCACCCGCCGAGTAGCAGACGATGATGATGATGATGATGATGATTTATTGGCATCCCCTTTGAAACGGGGCGGCGACAAATAGTCACCTAGCCTGCTTGATTTAATCAGGTATACTATACATGTTCTTTATCTTGCATTTTTGTATACCTATTATTATTTTTCTTTTTCAAAAATTTACCTTGTACCGCTGCCTATGATTTTAAGAGATCAGGTCGCATCCATCTTTTCCCTACTTTTTTTCCACCAGTACTCTAATCGTCTCTTGCTGATCTCTACGGCTGATCTGTTTATGTTTCCTTCCACTTTAAACCCAAGCGCTTCTGGGAGTTGCACGTTACCTACGGTTCTCGCTGGGTGGATCCCGTCGCATTCCATTAGGATGTGCTGAGTGGTCTCTGGATCTTTACTGCAGCATACACATGTCTCATCTAATTCCGAATATTTGTTCCGATATGTTTTCGTCCTTAGGCAACCGGCTCGAGCCTCAAATAGCAAGGCACTGCCCTTTGTGTTATCGTACAGATTTTCCCTTCTAATTTCTTTCTTCTCATTCTTGTAAATCTCCATTGTCCTTTTCGTTTCCATTCTTTGCATCCAATTCACGGTCTCTATTTCTCTCACTTTCTTTCTGATGACCCCTGGTTGTCTATTTACAGTTTCGATTATCCTGTACTTGGTTGCCAACTTCCTTGACCTCTTCCTCCATTCTGTGTCCACGCTTTTCATGTAGAGATACTTGTGCACTTTAGCCGCCCATTTATTTTCATCCATGTTCCTGAGCCTTTCTTCAAAACTAATTTTGCTTTGTGCTTCTCTGACGAACAGGTTATAAAAGCGCCACCTATGGCCACCGGTTGAACGAAAGTGGGCGCAAGCTGCTCCCATAGAAGCCGGACATCTGTGCAGGTCTGTAGTTCCAGTAGGTCGTGAGCGTGGCTCTGCGGTTGCCATGCGTTGTACCTACTGGATATTCCAAACACGCTGCCGGCCACGCATTCTGTCGATTCTGTTACAGTGGCTAGAATGGGTAATTCTGTGCCAGCTCGGCTAGGGACGAACGGCGCTAACAACTTTCGTCCCCGTAGTACCTAGGCGAAGAGAAATTTGAGGGACCGAGAGTCCCCACATTTCTCTCTCGCACTCACTGCTCCTCGCGCTAGCGCAGAAATAGCGAAGAAATCCAATTTTGATGTGCTCGTGCCGACCTCTGCCGCCAGTAAGTGGTTCTTGAGGAAAGGGAAAGGTTGACGCTATCTTCTGCAGCCCTTGAGGGAGCACGGCTCAGCGCCAACGGGGAGGGGTAAGTGGGAGCAATCCGCCTGTGCCGCATACTCCATCTGGGCTCTCGCCCGCCTCTCCCCTAACAGCGTCGACAACAGCGTTTAGCCAATGCCGTTCCGTCACGTAGCCAGCGTTTTGACAGCGGTTGTGTGCGGTCACACAAACAACGCCCACAACTGTTATCGACGGCGGCGGCGTTTTACCCGCGTTCTCACCGAATGCGCGCGGCGTTGGTTACGGGTTACGTGTTTATGAAGAACGTGCCAACCTTTGCCGTACACCCTATGGCGGTGTATCGTAGCGACCTTATATAAGGCCATGGTCCTTGTGGTCACTAAATAAATGAAAAACACCGGATCATATATATTTCTCATTTCATAATTGGAAATGCATAATTCCCACCATAGTACAGCTTCGCTGGTCTTCCATCTCTACCCCAGTGGAAGGGCTGACAGTATTTGCAGAACATATTTAAATTTCGCGCGTTAGGCACACCGGTAGATTGCAACGCTATCTGGTGGCGTCATCGCAGACGCGTTCCCGATTCTCCCATTGTTTTGCTATACGGACGACACACTCTCTAGGCCCAGTAACCAGTCGGTCGTAGTTGGCTGGTTGCGGCGTCAAAAATGTACGAAGCTGAAGAAGGTAAGCCCTTTATTTTTTACATGATACGTTTTGTCGTTTGTGCACTAAATTATGCTTATGGGCTCCGAGGATAAAGCTAGCAGGAATTTGAGAAGTTTTGAGGAAGAGAAAAAACGACATACAAGTTTGCTTGAATGAAAAGCATGTATAGGATACCTGATCAGCCCAAGCAGTCTAGGTGACTATTTGTCATCGCTCCGTTTTCAAGGGGATGCCAATAAATCTTCAAAGCGTGGGAGTGGAGCCAACACCACCTATAACCGAAGGTGGTGTTGGTGGAGTCCGGTTGCTGCGTGGTTCGTTTCTCGGCGTTCGCACACACCGGCGCATCATGCACCGACGCGCAGGCATCGCAGTTGTGCCACACGTAACACACCAATGCACAGACAAATCGGACGAGGCAATCTCGCCACGAGTCACAGCACACACACTCACTCACTGCGTGGTCTTGGGAGGCAAGACTTTCCGAACTGGACCTGGCACGCCAACTGGCGACCCTCGACCAGGGCCGGCGAGCCGAGATTGCCAGTAGAGCTCTGTCAGAGGGAACCACCAAGGAATAAACCGCGTATAGTTTTCTCTATCAACAATGTTTCACCACCACCACCACCACCACTAGATGGTTCTTAAAGGAATCGCGAAAGAGTAGTCCTGTGCAGTACACGACTCACACCTAACTTGTTTCGACGATAGTAATACGTTGTCGCTATACTGATTCGATGCTAACCCATTACCGTTGACAGTCATCGTAAGATGGATTCTGCCGCAATTTTGTTTAATTGACTGTGCCGTAAAGCTCAGCTTTCCACTTTGTTAATTTCATAGTGCCCACTTTTGCCTACATGTTAAAGGTTGTGTGTCAGTGGATGTGTGGGTTTGATCTCTGTTGATATATTAAAATTGCAGTGGCATGCCAAGTGTTTCACTAGGCTAACCTATACAGTGTTTCTCTCTCCAGTGCGCACATATATTCACATACTGGTTGATGGGTACAGTTTTTTTGTGATACATTCTTGGAATACGCAAGTTATGTGTATGATGGATTAGCTGTGTCGTTTGAATAACATAACGGGACAGTACATGTTCTAGAGACTATTGTACTAGGCTAGTGGCCTAACACAGCATCAACTGTCGGAGCTGTTGAGCTAGAGAAGCCAAAACTCAAAATATTGTATCTTTTTTTTTTCACTCCTGTATGTATCCACAAATATTTTAAAAACCTGCCTCATGAACATGAGGCCAATGACTATTGCAGCTCCTGTGCGCGTTTCCTGATGCAACTTACTGTCAGTGCTGTTTCGTTTCAAGAAGTAACAAGAGAGCAGTAATGTAGCACATACACTGAGCGAGGACAAATGAGTTAGAGAGGCGAATACTTGCATATCAAGACAGGCATGTAGACGCGTGGCCACATGCGTGCTTCTTTTGGCCTGTGAAGTAGCCGAAGGAAAAGTGTCTGTGAACTATGTAGGCATGTGTATAAGCGAAGAGCCAGAAATTTCTGTTGCTGGATGAAAGTGGTGAGCGGATAAGTCCAAATTATCCGCAAATTCTTGCTTGTGTCAACCTCCATTCCTGATTTCCTCTTCTGAAAAACGCAACTTTCTTTGCTCTAAACCAGAGGAGTTGGAAGGCATCTGCTTTTCTCTACAATTGAGATTTAAGGGAATGCTTTCTATACATCAGTTAATAGAGCATTGCAAAGGGCCTTGAAGTGAGCACAGTAGTATCTTGACTAGACCAAGGTAGAGGTCGTCCCCTGTTTCATGGCACTCTTTTAACGACTTGAAGCTTCAGGCGTGGGAATATGAGTTATAAACTATCCTTACTTTCATAGTTCCTGCTCACGGGACACATCTTGTGTGGCATACAGCAAACATTTATCACGTCCAGTGCTGGTCCTTTAATGATCTCCGCATGTTTGCCTCACATGTACTACGACCAAATTACATGTTACATGTTTCTAAGAGCTCTTGCTGGAAAGTTGGGAGAGAAGCATCGAAGTCTTGTTGTTGTAAGTTCCATGTCTGTTATTTGACAGCTCCACACCTTCCTTCCAAGGCAACACCATTACATAACTTCTGTTAGGAATGTTGATGGTTCCCTCGAAGTTTTTCATGATTGGGCTTAGGCTTCTCTCTCTGTCTGTAGCATTCAATATCCCCACGTTCTTGAGTTCCCAAAATGAGTGAAAGAAGGTGCTCTCTTGTGCATAAGTCTTCAGTGCACAAACCATGATCTGTGAAGTTGTATCTGTCATCATTTAGATAGGGTATTGCTTCGAAGAATCCAGTATATTTTGGAGTTCACAGCAGCAACAATCTCCTTTTGGTTGCCGTGAGTCCTGCTTACAGTTCTTGAACCATGGGACCACCTACTTTATGTGAACTTTGTAATATTTCATGCAATGTACTGAAATAAACCTAAAATCTGAAATCACAGTCCACATTTGGTTAGAGCCAATAAGAACGATAATGCCAGCTTTCCTGACAACTGACTCGTACAGTTGTTGGTCTGTGAAGTCGTTTCCAGATTTTTAGAATTACACAATGAATGAAACGGTTCTTGCATTTGCTCCAATATTTTTACAAATATATGGAATTTCGATCGCCTGCAAGACAACCATTGCGTCCGAGAACTGGCTCCACAAATAGAGCTGTGCAACCTATTGCTTCCACGCTGCCTTGCTTGTTTTGTGAATATGTTGAGTGCAATGGTGGTAGAGCCCACACACTGCAACTTGAAATGTTGCGACAGTTGCTCTCTGACGAATGTGCACTGACTGACCCCGTCTATGACACTCCTGGTATACAGGGTGTCCCAACTATCATGCGCCAAGATTTAAAAATATACAAGTGCCACGTAGCTGGACAGAACCAGGGTAGTGTAATGCAAAGTGCCTTGAGTGGCCAGTCGTATGGCAATTTTGCATGTATGCGGGGGCTTCTTTCACGCTCGGAAAAACACTTTTGTGTAGCACGTATTGAGCAAACAGAAAGCTGTATCGGGAGTTTTTCCTGTTGCTCTACAATTTTCTCATTGAGACTTTTTGCCTAATTATCGTATTTAAAAAGTTGAGTAATTAATGAAGACTAATTATGTAACTAGGCAGAATGCGAAAAAAAATAATCTGAGTACCTCCAAGCGACGGCAAACAACATTACCTTGGGTCTGTCCATCTACGTGGCATTTGCATATTTTTAAATCTTGGTGCATGATAGTTGGGACACCCTGCATATCTACAAGTAATGTTCTGTTTCTGCCCGAGCACAGAATGGTTGCAAGAGGAGGCTTATTGACAAATTCTTAAAGGGACGCTAAAAAGAAAAAAAAATTATTTCACCAATTACCCTTTGACAGTACCAAAAACACTATTCTTACTGCGAGAAAGCGGCTTGGCAAGTCAGACAATAACAAAACTGGTGGCACTGCCACCAAGTTGCTGCACCAGCTTGCTGTGACGTCGTGGATTTTGACGGCGTTTGCTTGGGCCTAGTTAATTGTTTATTGGTAAATATTCAATACATTGTGTTCTACAGAAGCCGAAGATTGAACATGGCCGGTTTTGGAAAATTTAACTCAATCAATATGGCCAAAATACAAAAAAAAAAAAAACTTAGAAATCCAGGACGTCGCACTGACGTACTGGTGCTGGGGTTTCGGCGCAGAACTTGAAAACTGGGATTTTGTCCTTCATTTTCTCGTCTAATAATCAACTCGTTATCGTGAAATGAACAGAAATAATTTTCAAAGAATACTTTATTCTCAACTGATTTAGTGTTTTTCTTTAGTATCCCTTTAATAGAGAGTTTTATACCCCTGTTACCCGGGCACTTTAACGGCCGTTAAGGAAAATGGAAGTTGGCCTTAACGGCCGTTAGGCAAAGTTCCACAGCAGCGGGAGCACCGTTGAAAATCCAACGGTGCTCGCCGGTCTCCGTTCCGCTGCTGTTTCCGTCAGTTCCGTCGGGAAATAGGCAAGATGGAAGCCCCCAACAGCAACGCATCCCCGCTGCAGGCGAGCGCGCTGGTGCAAAAACACTTTGCCTGGACAGCGTCGCTGACGCATTTACTCATAACTTTTGGCAGGACCACCTTGCCCAACTGTGGGCTCAGAAACACAATGCGCACGTGTACGCAAGGATTACGGTGTATTGTACAGCATGTAGCGCAGAAAAGAGAAACTTAATTTTTTCGAGTTGGCGAGATAAAAATTTTAAGAGTCATGTGATAAATCGTCCGAACGTAAGTGAACCGACTGAACATGGAAAGTGCCGTGTGAGCGCAGCCACCACCGTTCTGTCCCCATGGCCATTACGGCATTCAACTGCCGTTTGCATTAACAGCCGTTGCAAGTGCTCATGTAACAAGGGTATTAGCTTGTCCGGGCCGTTTTACAGGATGGGTGGGAGGCGTAAATGTGAGCAGCTTGGCAGGTGGTGTCACCTCGTGGGGCAGAGCTCAAGCAGACAAAAACCAAGCTAACATTGCATCAGCCTCGTGTATTCTGCTTCGCTGCTTATGTAAATTGTCAGCTGCGACGAATCGTGACACAATTACGCCTGTGCGAAAATTTATACCAGCAGCGAAAAAGAATGCACTTGGTTACGGCAATATTAGTGCTGTGTTTGTCTGGTTGAGCTCTGAGCCACTAGGTGGCTGCACCGCTCCATCTGCTCACGTTTACGCCTATGCCCCTCCGGTAAAACACCCAGTCCGCCTGTGTTAACCAGAATGCCGGACAAGCTAAAATTCTCTAATGGTGTGTTGATTTTTTTCCTGGTGAAGCACACACAGTTGTGTGTGCCAGGATTCTTGGCTGGTGTTCTGGTATTTGTGCTGGAAGTTCACACGTCTTTAGCTTGTTTTCTCCTGATGGTACACACTCCTCCCATGACGTGGGTTGCAGGTACATCATAGAATCTTGCGTCTACGATCACACGCCCTGTGGCCTTTAGCCTTCTCTTCACGTGTCCAGAAAGAACTTGCTTCTTTGTAGGATGTTTGGTGACTTCATTAGGATGCTGACTCAATTCACAAAACACAGTTCTGAGAAACTGTCAGTGTTGTCATGGAGAACTGACAATGTGGGTTGAAGGTCGGGCAGGATTCGTTTAGCACATGCTCATAATGGCTTTGGCTTCCTCGATAATTTGTGAATTTGCTTTTCTCCAAACTAACTTGATGGACGAGAACTTTAACAGGCATTCCAGCTTCGTGATGGATGCCATGTTACTGCCGTTGTCACATGCCACCTGACTGGCACAACATCGGTGGTACTGTACTATTATGCGATGTGGTAATGTTTGCAGTAACAGGTCACATGGTCTGGGGGAAAAGGACACCTTGCTAACTCCAAGCATCTCCAATTTTTTTACATTGATGACTACGTGGTGGTACAGCTTGTGCAGCATTGCTGGGTTGCTTCAAGAATGTACTGGAGGCTTTCATATGAAGCTGGGAGATGTATTCTTGCTCAAGTCCTGATCTATCGCTGAAGCACCTCTTGAATATGGCTATAGCAGATGGCGTCCATATAGCATGCTTCTGTGGTTGGCAGGCCCATGATAGGTGATGCCGCATCACCTCTCTGAAAGAACCTTGGGCGGTTGAACTAGCCTATCATTGTGAGGCTACCATTGCAGTGAATAATATGATTGAATTGCTCCCGGAAATCGTTCCACCTACAAAAATTGCCTGCAAAATGGGCTATGCTTGGGCAGCTTGCCTCCAGATGTTTCCGAGTCATTGACCACTGATGAAGGGGATGTGGCCTGGCTGATGTGTTCTCACTTGCTGACCAGCTCATTCAATAGTGGGTAGCACTGTCCTCGTACCCCACTGCGGTATTTAGTACTGCTTGAAGTCTTCATCGGCTATGCAGCTCTTTGGTTCCTCATTGAATATCCGTAAATGGTGTTTAGCTGATTGAGGCTGACTCTGCAGTAGTAAATATAGCAGTGAAAAGTAACAGCAGCCAAAGACACCATGCTTGCAAATGGGCTTTTTGGTGGAAGGTAGCAAATGATTAAGGGTTGCACCTAATATTTATACAAAACCTCAATGTTGGACAGGGAACAACAGGGGCGCGATCTTGTATACGCGTTCCAAAATGGAAAGGAACGCGTACAAGATCGCGCCCCAGATTTGTTCAAGGTGCAATGCACCCCACTCAGGCGCGGATCCAGGGGGGATGTCTGGATGTCCACCAGCATTCTTCAAAAGTATTTGTCGCGAGTACCAGTGGTTGTAACAGCTTGCACATGATCCAAGGCACAATTATGCAGATCTACAGAAACATGGACTTGTTCACTGTAACTTCGGTTTAGTCATACACGTCCTAGGGCATGGACTTCTTTATGTGCTCTTGTACAGCTATCTTTTTTTTTTTTCTTGCTCTCTTGTAGTGTGGAGCACTTGCAAGTGACGGTTTCAAGTCGAAATGGTAGAAGCAGCTTTATACCACAATATAAGCACAGTTATTCTATTAAAATTTAATAGAATTAGTTAAAGAATGTTTAACTTGAATGCTTCATGTGCATAAAGCAGTCTCCACTGTATTTATTTACTATTTCAGCTAAATTGAGGCCATATTGTGTATAGTTGTGCATTTGACAATGCAACAAATGAGCTTTTAGCATGTGCCATTACCTGTGTTGAAAGTTTATATGGCTGTTCCACCACTGCTTTTATCTTCTGTAGCCTGGCAAAAAAAAAAAAAAATGGTTCTGAAATAAAGGTTTTGACACAGGTAGTAGAGATGAAAAAAAGCCTATGTGAAGGAAATTACTGATATTATTCTATTCAAACAGCAAGGGGTTGTGTTGATTGAGGTAAAGTTAGTGATTTATTATTTAATTGCTCATTATTTAGTAAAGCTATAAACTTTTGTCTCTTGTATGTGTTTGAATATGTGCAAATAGAGCATGCATAAATGAATGTGCCAACCTGTTCTTGGCCACATTATTTTCATTGTTCATGGATAGAACATCCGACTTTAAGACCATTGTAAAGGGAGCTACTATTAAAGAAATATTTATTTTTTTTTTGGCTGAATTGGTGTAACTCGGATCTTGTATTTTCTTTCCCAGATGGCTTTGGCGAGGATGAGTCCGAAGAGATCACACCTGATTTGTGGCAGGAAGCTTGTTGGATTGTCATCAGTGCCTACTTTGATGAAAAAGGCCTGGTGCGACAGCAGCTGGATTCGTTTGACGAGTTCATCCAGATGTCGGTCCAGCGCATTGTGGAGGACACCCCACAGATCGACTTGCAAGCTGAAGCGCAGCACACCTCTGGCGAAATAGAGAATCCGGTACTTGGGATTGCTTGTGGGTCATAGTCCCAGCTTTAACGATGCACTGGCAATTATGTTTTGATGGTGTCACCTCCGGCAGCGTGACATTAAGTGGCAGTGTTCATTCGTTCACTAGGCGCTTCGTGTAAAATAAACATCTGTACATTCCAACATGATGCTCCCATGCACTGCTGATTGGGGCTCATGAGCTTTGCTATTATTCTTCACAGCTGAAACATCTAGCTGTGAGCAACTAATTCAAAAGGGTCACTTCTTGAGCTGTTGGCCTTAGATGCCATTGTGCCAACAAAATTTAATAATCATCATCACTTTTTGAGCAAATTGACCCTTTGCATCAAAGTTGCATCACCTCATGACCCACTAGTGTGAACATGCTTTTATAGTCGGACCACTTTATAACAAGATGTAAGGAAGTAGTCTAAGGTTGCAACAAAGTAATAAACAGCCTAGTTATATTTGTATCTAGCATGTTAATTTACACTTATGCTTTTTTTTATTTGTATCCAGTTTCAGTGTGCTTAACTGCTGGGCTCTGCCCTTCAAGCCCGTTTGGCTTTGGCAGGTTTGCGCTATGTAAATGTTTGTGACAATAAAAGCTCGTTATATAAAAACAAAATAGAAATTTTCCCGTGCAATTTCAATAGAAGCACGTTAAAATCTCCGAAGCCAAAATTTTGTATAAAGGAATATAGCAAACAATTTTTTTTAGTTTATCATGAGACCTTATTGATAATTTTGCTGCGGTTAGGAGGGACTGAAATATGGTGGCACAGAACAATTCTAGCAAGTTATCTGATTTAGCCCTTAAAAGCTCCCGTAGCGATTGGCTGTTAAGCACTGTGCCAAACCAGCTGCGCTGCTGGGTCAGTAGCCATATGCATGCACTGTACCACTGCTGCTTAAATATTTCCTTTGTTTACTCTCTCCTTGTGCTTTTACCCACGTCCACTGACGTACAGTGATGAGCATTGTAGCAGCATCATAGCATGCATGCTAGCATCATAGCATTCCGCTGGCACACTTGCGAAACGTGTAAAATACCTGTTGTGCCACTAATCGAGCGCGCAGGACCATCATGGAAGATAGATTAGCATTGACAGCTGCGTTAGAAGAGAGCAGTCATCTCACTGATCAAGATGCAGGCAAAATTGTGTCATGGCTTTTCGGCAGTTGTTGCTCAGTGACTCATTGCAGCAACCCCATCCCCTCCTCTCCTTTGTGGTAGGCATTGTTGACTGTGAATGTAGGCAACTATGGTCAAATTGTTTCTGCTCCCCCTTCAACTTTAGCCATGGTTTTACTGTACCTCAAAAGAGCTTTTTATTGGTAACTGGGATTAAAAGCTGATTTTGTTCATTTGCAGTAGTGTGGTGGAAGGTGAGGTCTTTTAGTCTAGGCCATCCTTGATTGGCAGGCAGACATCCAAAAAGCAAAACTCACTGGAAGGTTCTGTAAATGCAGGCTGAATCTGAGAAAGGTGCACGCAGCTGCAAAATAAATAGATTCATTCTCTCCTGCTGCACTTGTTGCAAGTAATTTTTTTTTCTTTGTTGAGCATTTTATACCAGATGATCGCTTGCCCTCATCGTGTTTGCTTGTCACGTTAGGTTCCCTAACTAACACTGAGGCTTTCCAATTGTGCAAAGCTTGTGAATGATGTGCCAGAACAAAATCCTCAGATTAAAACTATGTTTCACTCATGTTTGATAATTAAAGAAGAAATGTGTATAGATTTTTGTAGCTATAGTACTTCATATGTTAAATAGCATTTATAAAGTGATTTCTGAGGAAGAGTTGAGTATGCAGGGAATGAGGTGATGCACTCGGTCACTGTACATAGCTAAAATGCCACTCAGAGCACACTCGGAGCATGCGAGGCGCGCACGCACACACGCACACACACACACACTTGCACATGCACACACACACACACACTTGCACTGTATGGGTTTCGATTTTTGACGAAACTTGCTTACCTCTTAGAAAGATCTGCTGCTAAAAATTTTGAGCACTTCTATGTAGTACATAAAAAATGGCTTCTAATGCTATTTTGTGCACAGGTAACCAGTTTCTCCATAACACAGTCAATAACAAACATGGATATAACAATTTGTTGGATATAATAAAGATATTATCCTGTTGAATGCAACTTCATTATATTACTCTTTGTCTTTGCTCTAGATGGCCCTGCAGTCAACTGCCTCATAGGCATGTCGAGTGCACTAGAAGCCAAGCCAGACGCTAGCACACAAACTTATGCCAGAATATCCTAATCCACACAGACAGCCAAGATGTACTGTGCATGGCACAGTCATTGCATACATTGCTACACACAACCAACAATCCAACAAATATTAGTTGTCGCTGCTGTTTGTACCTGGCCACACCAGTATACTAAGGAAGGCCTTTCCTACACATGCCCATGGTGCCCTGTGCCTATGATCAGACTTTCCATATCCCCTTACACTCAAGATGAATGCACTACCATTGTGTGGGTGAGCTGCGTGGTGGCCATTATTTCCACTGCTGCACTTTGTTCCTTGTACACATCAAGCATAAAGACCCTGGAGAAAAAAGGAAAAAAATAACTGATGTAGCAATAACTGCCCTCACTTATGTTCTCCCTAGAGACTTCTGTGCAATTTTTTTTTTTCACCCTTGCAACAGTAGTGCCATCATGAATGTCTACAGAACCTCCAGCATAATTTGCTAGACAACCGTGATCCAGTTAAAAGGCTGTGCCCTGTTCCTCCCAGTATCTTTTTCGTTGTTTTAATCTGTCGGCAGTAATGCTGTCTGTGTCAGAAGCACCATTAAAAGAGCAAAGGTGGCGTCTAAAACAAAAATTACCGGCTGACAGCACATGAATGACATGCTGGCAGTAGTGCTCCAAGTGAGGGCTTAAGTTGAGCCTCCTTTCACCACTGTGGTTGCTGCACTATTAAAAGAAAGGTTCCATTTTTTTTCACTGTCATAACTGCTGATCCTTTGCACAGGGTTTCCAAAAACATGGAAAAAAAGGCCACTGAAAGAAATCTGAAATGCCCACTTAATTTTTCAGCAGGTGGAGATTGAGGACCTGTGTGCACATATGCTGAGAAAATGAGTTCGCCTGTCTGAAATTGTATTAGTGACATTTTATCATTGTATGCATAATGAAATTTCGCTTCATGAATTCATATGTTGGGTTGTCCCTGAACTTGCTGTCTCAGCTGCCAGAACTAGATCTTTCTATTCACTGTTGAATGATAATGGCATTAATAACGCGTTCGTCTTTGTGTGGACCACATAACAAAGTTTGACGATGCTAAAAAAGCTGATGCGTATAAATAGTATATATATTTTTTATTTTTTATTCTTATAAGCAGATCACATTGTACATCGCAGACCTGTTTGAGCTTATTTCAAACTCTGTTTATGTATTTTGCTTGGCAGCCTCGCTTTCTACTGAAGTTCGAGCAAATCTACCTTTCAAAGCCAACTCATTGGGAAAAGGATGGAGCACCTAGTCCCATGATGCCAAATGAGGCTCGGCTGCGCAACTTAACGTGAGTAACAGCCCTTTAATTGCTATTGTGGGCTTTCGGATAGTGCAGTTTACGTTATGAAATTCTCCAAGAAGACTGCGAAATTGCCTAATGTGTATTTGTTATTTGATATTTCAGAAAATGTATTGATGTAACATTTTACTGAAATACCTGCCTATTGCTGACCATCTTTTCTGATTGTCACAGACCATAACTTCCATTATCACATTGGGGACACATGAAACAACTGAGCTTTGAGCATTTGAACTTGGTCCACCATGCACACATCTTGAAAAAAATTCAGTTGAAAAATTCAGTCTGGGGTTGTTGGTGCATGTGCAGATGTTCTTGTGTACGTGCACAGACACACTTCTTAGTTGCTGGCTTGTCATCTCCAAACCCCGCTGCCAATTGAGCCAATACATGTAATTTTTTACTCGACTACCAATAGGCACGACTTACTGACTGCAAAGCTTCAGTGGGCCTCTTGGATTATCAGTCCCTGACAGTCCCGGACTGCTTGGGACTGCTGTCCCACATTAAATTTTCTTGAACAGCTTCGGACACTCCGCTCACCAGTCCGAGAGTTGCCAGAATGTTGTTAGTTTTTCACGGACCGGAAGTTGCGGACCGTCCGTGGACCAGCGCAAGCAGCTAGCAGATGGCAGCTGTCTTGAACAATATGCGCGCCGCGTTTACTGTTATATTTTGAAAGATGTTGTGTGCTTCTGTGTACTTTGCGCATTCCAGATGGCAAATATTGTGCACTCAGCTATCGTGTCTGTTACATTGGTGCATTGTATACCATCATGTGAGCTTTTCATGTGCCGTGTAATTGCTGCAGCTTTAGTCATTGCATTTTTTTAAAAGACAAGCACAGCGATCAGGCGCACATGCTTGCTTTTCTTGATGCATTTAGCGAAGTATGTCTTGCTCATTGCTATATGTGTAGTAAACAGGTGGATTTCGCTTTTCTAGTGACTGAAACAGATGTGCGAGGAAGCATATATCGCATGTGGCTATTTTGTTAGCCATGAAATATTTTTTGCACGTATCTGGTCTTATATGCAGAAAACGTCTCTGGCATTGGTGTTTCCTCATTCACCAGCACTTGGGTGCCCTCGCTCATGTTAATAATTGGCATTATATTGAATATAGGCCCAGATATTTAGGTATTAATTGCATAAAAAGATAACTTGGCACACACAGATATGATGTACTCAGTGCAGACTTCTGGCTTTAGTGAATAGAAAACAAACCAAGCAGTTATGTGTTACACTACATAAGCAAATGTTCACACATGTAGTTAGTGTTTTCATTTGTAGTTGTTTACTTTGCAACATATCACTTTTCATTGAGTGTCTTTGTACCCCCTGAAGGAAATCAAGCCTCCCGGGAGCTCAATAGAAAAGGGGCTGCTGTTGCGTGTGGTCCGAAGCACGAGCGCTTCGTCCTCTTCTTTGTCGCTCTTGTTCCAACACCCCCAACAGCATAAGTTTTTGGAGCCTCGTACCGTATTTTCCGGTCTATAACTCTCACCTTTGTATAAGACGCACCCCCCTCAAAACGGCAGTTTTTCCGGGAAAAAATGTATATAAGTCGCACCGGTGTATAAGATGCACCTGTTCATTCGGTAAGCGATTAAAAATAAAAAAGTGACCTTTCACTCAGTGAATGTCCCGCGCAAGAGTATAGGTGCCATATATTTCCACTCCAGGCGCATTTCTGCCGTCGTGCTTGCCGTGATGTACCGTATAAATTTGTCCAAGGGCGTTAACATCGTCCCCGCACGCCGTATGCTGTATGTGCGAGTGAAAGCGTGCGACGGTGAGCCGAATCGCGCACAAGAGAGGAAAGCAGCGTGGAAGGCTTGTATTCTGGTGGCAACTGCGTATCTTGACAACGATCTGCAGATGCGACGCCTTCGGTGTCGGTCGACTCGTGGTCAGCCTGCCACCGCTTGCATTGCTGCTCCGTCCTTATCGCACTCTGGTAGCAACTGCGTAGTTTGCGCAGCGGCGCGCGCCGTATCTTGACAGCGATCTGCATAATCGACGACTTTCGGTTCGGTCGCCTCGTGGTAGGCCTGCCGCCGCTGGCGTTGCTGCTCCGTCCTTATCGCATGGCGCTCGGGAACTCGATCACGAGAAGAACTCGGCACCTCGATAGCGAGCACAGAACCAGTCAACCAGCGCGCTTCCCGTGGCTATAACATCGAATCCGATTTTGACGGCAGTTCTCCCGGAAAAAAAACCAATAAAACGTACATAAGTCGCATCGTTCTATAAGACGCACCAACGAAAAATTCTGAAAAAAACGCGTCTTATACACCGAAAAATACGGTATCCATGAAAAAAAGAAATTTCATCACTAATAATGTATCCTCCCCAGAAGTAAGAAGGTTTAGTGCATACTTCCCAATGCACACATTTCACTGTAACCCTGATATCCAAGTTGAGTGGCAAGGATATCACGAAACATTGTTTTTTGTGAATTCTGTGCTCCAAAAGCTTTTCAAGTGTGACATAAGAGAACGGCTTAACCTGGTTTTCAGTTATTAAGACTAAAAGGCTGCACTCTTTCTGTTATACTAGTTTTTCTTCTATCCCCTTGGCGTCTTTCCATATTTAACATTCTTGTGTCGTGTGGAACTGGTAAGAATTTGGCTCTTTGGCGTAGTAGTGTCTAAGTTGACGTGTCGTAAGCGGTTTCTGGATAAGTCATGATTTTGCCGAAGTGTCAACGTAGCAGTTCATGTCAGTTTATTCGGCATGATGGCTTTGTCACTTCTCTAAGCAGAAGAGATCTTACAGGTACTCGGCACCACTTTATGTGGACATTACCAAAACAGTGCTCAAAGAAAACGAGGAAGCTGTGGAGACGCAGCACCAGAAGACTTTCATTGGCAAGATTCCAATAATGCTTCGCTCCACATATTGCCTTCTTAACAACCTGACTGACCGTGACTTGAGTGAACTGAATGAGTGCCCCCTGGATCCTGGGGGCTACTTCATCATCAATGGCTCTGAGAAGGTGAGCACTGTGGTCATGAATGATGATGGTGAATTTTTCTCTTATGAAGCATACGCGCAGTATAAAACTTGCATGAAAAGCACTGTGGCCAATGCTAATGCTGTCGGGCATTTTTGAGTGGACACATGTTGCAAGAAAGCCAAGTTTTGAAGTGCTTGCTAAATATTGAAATGGGTTCATATACAGTTGCCGATGGATTTTTCGGACTGCAAACTTCGGGCTTGTTGGATATTCCGGACTTCACAAATGCACTGTCAGGCTTCCGATAGAGCTAATGCATTTTCGCGACTGATTTTTAGGACAAATTTAGGTCCCAAAGTTTGATTTTTTGGACTAAATTGCTCGTTCCGAGCCACGCTGCCCGATCGTGGAGGCCACCATGTTGGATTTCCCACTGGCTTGGCTTCCAGTAGCCCGCTTATAGCCTCCAAGATTGGGCAGCACACGCTATCAATAGACCGCATGCCATCCTCCTGTCTCGGAGGCCGTGCCCGCTCTTCCTTAGCTGACAAAAATCCCCAGGGGACGGCACTCTTTCTTTTTTCTTTCCTTCTTCAGTTAGCACTGTCGTCATAACCACTTAATGCGGGATCAGTTTTTTTTTTTTAAGTTTTGGTTGCTATTTTGTACGTAATGTGTCCACCAAGCAGGTGTGTCTCGGAGATGTCGCATCTTTGTATTTGTGCGGCTTCTCGTTTGTGTGATCGGCGCCACTTGCTGTGTCTTCGCGAGAGCCAAGTGGTGCGAAGTAACGGGAGCTCATTTCTTCGATCTCCATGGCGATCTCCGCCAACGGAGATCACCGATGCGGTGATGCTCTTGTCGACTGTATATGGAGACGTCATTCTTGCGCAAATTCAAGCAAATCTTAATCGCCTCAGAGCGTAGTATGAGGCAGGGCATTATTAGATATTTTTTATGCCACTCTAAGCCAAATAAATTAGATTTTTTGGGGTGAACAAGTTTTTCGGACCATTTTTTGATCGATGCGAGATTCAGAAAATTGGTCGGCTACTGTATAGGTCCATGCCGAGTTTTATTCTTAATAATTTTTCAGGGAAGTTATATATCTGGGTCATTTCACGCCAAATCAGCTATTTTTTTCAACCGTCACAGACATATAGTTGAAAAAGTTTCTACGTTCTACGTTTGTTGAAGTTTAAAACTCAATCTTCACATTTATTTCTTGTTAAAAATGTTCTAGCATTCTGGCGAATATTTATTGTTCTTGCCCAGCTGAGCTAGAAGGCACCAATCAACGTTCTTTTTTCGAAGGCATGTTGTATGACCCAGACATTCAGATGGTGTTTTAAAAAAGACAATGAAGATGTGTGACTGCCAAAATAGCCAATTTTTTCAAATATTTGAATGCTTCAAGTGCTTTTGGCACCAGTAAAAGTGAGTAAAATTGCAAAGTTTGAATTTTTCACTCGGAACGCAGGAAAATCTAGACGGCACAAATTAAATATAGAATGGTAGCCTGGTTTACATAGTATAGCCGGAAAATATTTGAAGGTTTGAAGGTTCGTTGAAGGTTTAAAAGCTTCGTCTTAAAGGTATAAAAAGTTGCTTTGGTGGTCGGACTAAAAATACATGTGATACATCATTAGTTAGCTCAACATGTCCTGAAATTTTTTATTTTTCTTGAAATCTTTGTACGTGAATGCGCATAAGGCATAAATATATATGCCTTATGCGCATATATAAGCGCACATACGCCCTTCGCCATGCCGTGCCAGCACGGCATGGCGAAGGGCGTACGTGGAGATTGTGGAATGTGAGGGAGGAGGGCGGCATGGAAGCGGATTTTGCCTCGGCAACTCCGCCGCTTCGGTGGCTCCCATCGCCCTCCCTCGTAGCTCCCTCACTTTCGATTGTCACCGTGCGCGCCGGCCGCCGTGCAGGCGCCGCCGCTCCAGCTAGCCCGGCGCCAGCTTCCTGAAGTTTCGTTTTCTGCCGCTATCGGGAAGCGGGCGTTTGGCAGCGTGGGGCAGTTTTGTTGGCCGGCCTGGGACAGCGTCGCTGTTTCCCTCTGCGCCGTAGCTGCAGCGTGCAAGGTCAACACGTGACTAGAAAGTAGAGGAAGCATAAAGGAGAAAGAAGGGTTCACTGCCATTTTCTACGCGTAGCTACGGTAGCGTGGCTGAGACGTCGGCACGTACACGCATGTTTCGGCGCAACGCAGAATCGGCGACCTTGAGGGGTCTCTCCTAAGCTTTTACTCTATGGCGGTGCCGGAGCAATGCCGGTCGAAGGCGCAGCAGCATGATTTGGTTCCAATTAACGAGATTCGACTGTAAATTGAATGCAAACGTTCTAGCCGCATTCCTCGACTGTCGCATATGCGTGGCGCCTCGGTGCACATGTTTTGCATATGTGCAGGCCTTGAAAATTGTTGCTTTGGTTATAGTGCGGATATTCGCGACTGGCGACTCACGTTATAAGTGGTCTACACTGTATTAGTAAACAGTGCTTCTTGCAATAGTAAATGTCAACTATCACAGTGACAGGCTTGGTAAGTCTGCAGGTTTTAAAATGTAGCATGTCCGTTGTTGTTTTGAAGGCAGCATTGCAGTCAAAATTGGTAGCATCTAACCATTTTCTCTTAGGTTCCTCTTGGTATGGGGAAAGCAGTACAGTTCACTTGGAAGTAATTTTTTTCAAGCACGCCTCTTTTCGTGTTGTTACTGGACAATGCAGTGCCAGTTTGGTTTTGCAGATGGGCATCAAAAGGGGTTTTAAGACATTGGGCTTTGTTAGCATAAGCAGTTCAGCACGGCACTGACAGTTCTCATCCAGGTTGCCACTGGCTCCCTTCCCTGTGCTTTTGCATAATGTCTTTTGTTCAAGCTGTCGATGCCTGCCAGAAAAATTTCTGGGACTGGCTACTAGGCTCATGTGTGGTCTGGTCGTGGAAAATGCAAATTTCAGGTGTAGTGCTTGAAATTTGGGGGCATAAAACTGCAGCCGACTCTTTCCTTGTCATTGCATGAACAAAACCATGCAGTGGGGTGATGAGGTGGGCGTTTAGGCAGCCATCCATTATTGCCCTTTCAGACGAAGTTGCCAAGGTTGTGTCGCTGTTGGAGAGAGAGAGACAGAAACAATTTTATTGAAATAAAGATCGTGCTTGGTTACTGTTGGAGGTACAGAGCTTGTAGGGATCGCACAAGTAGTGTCAGAGGAGCGATGCTTCGGAATCAGTGGTGGCATAGTTAAATACTATGGTGTACATAAGAGTGCCATGGCATGCTTGTCTGCTCATCATTTGTAGCTTCACTTTTTAGTGCAGTGAAGCAGCCTTGCTGTCCATTCAAAGCTTTGCTGACATTATTCTGTCAGCTTCTGCTCATTGCACTTCAAGTGTTAGCCTTCTGCCACATCAGAAAGGCTGTGAAATCAGCTTTTGGATGATGGTGAACACACATGCTTATTATACATCACAAATGTGCTGAGAAAATTGCGTTGGCTTGGAACTGCAGTGCCTTCACATTTTTTACCTTGTGGTTATTTGTCTTTGCAGGTACTGATTGCACAGGAAAAGATGGCAACCAATACAGTGTATGTATTTCAAATGAAAGATTCTAAATATGCCTACAAGGCTGAGTGCCGCTCTTGCCTTGAGCACTCATCCCGACCCACCAGCACCCTCTGGGTCAACATGATGGCCAGGGGAGGCCAGGTAAGAACGTGGCATGCCACAAGTTCATACAGCTACATTTTGTACATTATTAAATGCTGTTACCGTTCAAAGGGGACAGAAAAGTTTGTCGCCGACTTGAGGTCACTTGCAGAAATATTTAATCATAAGTTTTATTAGCGCATTATTTAATGTTCCTTAGCAGTCTCCCACTTAACACCAACCCAGCTATTCAGCCATTGTATTGTTGTTAACGTTTTGTTCAAAATATGACCTTCATATGAGAAATTTTGCAACAATTGTGTTGCAGACATTTTGAAGCGTTGTGATAATTCTGCCACCTGGGCACCTAAATCTAAGAAACAGTCATCACTGAACATTTCTTAGTTCAGTTTATGTCATCATGTGTTGTACTATTGATGGTTTAAATATTTTGACCCACTGAAGGTGGCAGTTTAGGGTGCCTGCCTCTTACAAAAGGAAGCCCTTCTGTCAATATAAATATGTATCTTATTCTTTCACCCTTCTTCACATTCCAATCTTGTGTAAACACACAGAAAGTAAAAGGCAGGAATATTATTAACATGCCATTCCTTTTCATCCATCCCTATTACTTTTAGTCCGCTATTACTAAGTTTTCAGCTTTTTAGATTCGATAAGTTACAACATTTTAATAAGCATAGAAGACTGCAAACAACGGGTAGATAACATACATACCACTTGGCAAATTATAGTCTGAGATGTCATTGGGTACTGAATGCCAGAAACCCGTGTAGGGCGTGAGACACACAATAAACTTTAAATACATGCTCATATTCAAATTCAAAGTCTGAACAAGTGTTGAAACGAATGCATGGCACTGAGCTCCTGTGGTGTAATCACCTCAATGTTTGTGTTTTACATTTATGCAGGGAGTTCGCAAGAGTGCCATCGGCCAGAGGATTATAGCCATATTGCCCTACATCAAGCAAGAGATTCCCATAATGATAGTGTTTCGAGCACTTGGCTTTGTGGCTGATCGTGACATACTGGAACACATCATCTATGACTTTGAAGATCCCGAGATGATGGAAATGGTCAAGCCTTCTTTAGACGAAGCCTTTGTGATTCAGGAGCAAAATGTCGCTCTGAACTTCATTGGTTCACGTGGAGCACGCCCAGGTGTCACCAAGGAGAAGCGTATCAAATATTCCAAGGAAATCCTGCAGAAAGAAATGCTGCCCCATGTTGGTGTGAGCGACTTTTGTGAGACAAAAAAGGCTTACTACCTCGGGTGAGTTATGGGTGATGAAAAGTGCACTGCAGTTATGTTTTAGCGCAGTAGTCCAGATGAGAGATTCACTTTGAAAGGTGGGTGGTGCTGCCATTGGGCTGCGCTGCTGTATGGTAACTGCAAATCACAAGTTTGATTGTGCATCAGTATTGCGGAAGTGCAGGATAGCTGCATGGCTGGAAGAGGTAATTGTGAATTTTGGGAACGCCTACAAATGAGTCAGTAAAGAATCTATTGGATTAGGCATGGCTCATTGGCCTAAGCAGTAGAAAGTGTGACAAGGAGAGGGAGAAAAAAAGAAGTCCAGTAGACAAAATATGAAGTGGGAAGAATTTGCAAGGTGAACCATCCCACTTGTTTTCGTGTGTTTTTTTTTTTTTTTTTCTGGCTACATTTCACTGCACACCATCAAAATGTAATTGGGCCAAGCAAATCTTCATTTAATTCTGTCACATCTTCGAGCCCTGCACTTAATCCTACAATATTGTCTCAAGGTGATGATGCCCAGGCAGAAACAGTAGCTGACAGACTGAATGTCAAAGATGGAACTGTTCACTGGGTGAGGTTGTGCCCAGGAAGTAAAGAAACATTTGGTTTATGATCATCAAACACTGCTCGAATCTGACTGCTAGTTATGCATTCATCACTGTGCATATCAGAGCAGCCAGTGGGCACTGTCAGATTAAGAATGTACTGCAGGTTTTGCAACGTGGGTACAATATGATGTGCCCGTTTCTCTATAGAATTGACAGCACTCGTGAAATTTGATACAGCCAGTGTGTCTTGCACAAGAGTGATAGCATGACAATGACAATGTTGTAAAATTGGTCAGCGGCAAAATCTGAAATAATGCATGCATGGAAATATCTACGAAAATACATAGAATGGTGGGGGAAAAAAATGTTTAAACTAGGCACTATTCTAGAACCTTAGGCTGTCTCATTGGGTGCGAGAGTAGACTTAATGTCCATTTTGTTTCACAAGGCAATCATTGCTGCAACGGCTGCCAGCGGTGATAGTCCTTAGTCGCCTGGCAACATGTGGTTTGACGTGCTTAATTTGTCAAACAACAAATGCGGCTTTTTTTTTTCCTTCTCGCATTCATATGCGACTGCAAAAAAAAATTAGTCTCTAGGGGCAGTAGAAGTTGTTGAAGTTTATTTACCGTTTCGTAAAAGTTTACACATATTGCTCTTGATTGAACCCATGGCTGTAGGAGCTAGTACGAGTTCAAAGGATAGGATAGTATGGGTTCACAGCACGTACAAATGATACATTCAGAAACAACCTCTGGCAAAGCTTTCAGTGCTCCTGACCTCTGCAGTGCTCCCACTGTGCATGGTTTCCCGTATCTAGAGATGATCTTGAAGGGTTGAGGAATATCTCCATTATGGCATGCGCAGAAACCATGCACACATCTTGTAAGCATGGCAAAATAGGGACATTTATAGCCCACCCCGCTACATGTAGTTGTTAATGCGGATCCGCTGCGGTGGCTTAGCGGCTATGGTGTTGCGCTGCTAAGCACGAGGTCGCGGCATCAAATCCCAGCCGCATTTCGATGGGGGCAAAAATGCAAGACCCCCGTCTCCAGTGCATTGGGGGGGCACGTTAGAGATTCCCTGGTGGCCAAAATTAACCCAAAGTCCCCCCACTACAGCGTGCCTCATAATCAAATCATGGTTTTGGCACGTAAAACCCCAGAATTCAATTCATTCAATTGTTAGTGCTGTGCTGTAAACCTGCCAACGTGCCGGCTCCGTCAACCAAGCACAGAACTTCGTAGCGGTCGCCGTCTTGGTTGCTCTGCAATGACCAGCGAAGTGCCGAAGGTGCAGCAGCCACCAGCTCCTGTGATTCTTTTGCACCCACGAGTGGCGTTTTTCAATATGAAAAACAGTTGGCAGTTTCTGGAGCACATTTATTGCCAGTCACATTATGAGTAAAGTGGTACTGTCACAGATTGCCATTAGCAAGTGGCCTTGTGTAGTAAACCGGTACTCCCAGCACGTTAGCTTACGACATGCTGGCTGGTGGTGAACAATAACTTTATTGTTAGGACTGAGAGGGTTGATAGGTGTGCTGAAAGGGTTTGGGTGGTGGAGAGGGAACAACGATCTGATAGTTAATAAAGCAGGGGCGAGAGAGAGAGAGCGTGTGCAGCTTGCTTATCTCGTCAGCAAAGAATGAACAAATGCAACACCTAGTTTCTTTCACTACTGGCTGGGCAGCCTGCTGACTGATATGCTTTGTTGTCTTGATATGTTTGTTGGAAGTTGTTATGTGACCTCTAGGGAGCATTCTACTGCAAGAATTTAAAAAATTGGTTCATTAATAGCCAAGATAAAAATATCTCAGTGCCATGAACCCATGATTTCAGGAGGCGAGCGTCACCACCAGCATAGACACTCTCTCCACTTGCCCTATCTAGCCTCCACAAGCGAAATTCCTTTCCTGCCTTCTCCCATACTGCAGCTGGAGCATCGCATGACGCATATGTCATAGGCCCCGCCTTATTTTTTTCTCTCTTGCTCGGTTACTGCGTGGCGCACTTCCGCTGACGACTTCGTGCATGAGCTGTTGCATTTGTTTTGTTTTGCACAGCGCACAATTTTGTGCACTGTGCATGAGAACACCTGACTAGCGGTATAAGTCAGTGCTACACAAACACTGAGGCAGACGCAAGCGGATTACAGAGCATGATCGCACACTGGAACACCGTAGAAAATGACATAGTTTTGTTCTCTGCGTGCGCAACTCATGGGAACAAGCAGACGAAATGGAAGTAAATCTTTTTATGGTACGAAATAAAACAGACACGCATACATTCGGTATATAGGTTTTATTATTTCCCTATACCTTAATTCTTCTATTGAAGCAACAGATCAACAAATAACTGCTGTTGCCTTTAATAATTCTCAGTCACGTGTCACTGAGAGTGACGTCACAGCATGGCAATTTAGCGCACTTGCGTGATTGACGTCACTCCTCGGCGGGGAGCGCAGCGCCCGCGAGGAGCAGGGCAAGCGACGCTTGGTTTGAATTTCAGCTTATTCTGCGTTGCATAGCCATATACAGTAAAAGCTCGATGATACGATCACGGCTAATACGAATTTCCGGATGATACGAATTTTTCTGTGGTCCCGGCCGAGCCCCATTACTTTGCAACGTGCTAGAGAATGGTTGTTACGAATCGATTTTCAGCCTGCGTCGGTTGATACGAATAAACGCCGCTCCACCGACGGCCGCGAAAGAGAACAGCGAGCAGTCACGCGCTTTCTCTCCTCTTTTGGTGCGGAGGCGCAGCGCCGGACAGCGCGGACTCCGCGACTGGGCACGAAGAGTTTGAAGCGGTGGCGCTTTTGGTGCTTTTGTACTTCTCCTTTTCTGCGAGCCATCAGATGGAGTGGCTGCTGCGCTTCGGGCCGCGTTCTTCGTGTTTGCGCCATTTTTCCTAGTCGCAGCGAGCTATGTCTCGCAAGCGGAAAGCATTCTCCTTTAAAGAGAAATTAGACATTCTTCGAAAGGTCGATGAGGATCCCAAGAGGAAGCGGACGGAGTTGGCTAAGCAGCTAGGCCTCGCAATGTCAACACTGAGCACAATTGCACAGCGAGACTATCATGAAAAACGTGCTTTCGTTCAACGTCAACGCGAAGCAAGCGAATTCGAATGCACTTATTTCGAACATACCGCGCACCGACAATGCTCTTAGCAGCGCGCCAAATCACGCGGCGGCGCCTCCGACCGGCATTGCTCCGACACCGCCATAGAGCAAAAGCTCAGGAGAGACCCCTCAATGCCGCGCGCGAAGGAACGGAAAAAAAAAAAAAACCCGCGGCGGAAATTTCACCCTCTCTCAAATTGCAAGGTCGCCGTTTCTGCATCGCGCCGGAACAAGCGTGTACGTGCCGGCACGACTAGAGTGTTCTAGACAACCGTATTCTAGCACACAATAGTGCCGACGTCTCAGCCAGGCGGATAAAATGGCAGTGAACCCTTCTCTATTTTCTAGTCACATGTTGGCAGCAGCGCAGAGGGAAGCAGCGGCAGAGGCACAGTTGGGCCAACGAAACTGCCACGCCCGCAAACGCTCGCTTCTCGATAACGGCAGAAAACAAAACTTCAGGGGGCGGCTAAAATAAGCTGGCGCCAGCACGGCGGCGCGCGCGCACGGAGATGTGCGCACGGAGTCGAAGGTGAGAGAGCTACGAGGGAGTTGAGAGGGAGGGCGAGGGGAGCCACCGAAGCGGCGGAGCTGATGCGGCCAAATCCTCTTTCCTGCCGCCCTCCTCCCTCACCTTCGACGGTCTCCGCGCGCACCCGTGTGCCGGCGCCGCTTTGTTTTCTGTCGTTATCGGGAAGCGACCGTTAGCCGGCGTGAGCAGTTTCGTGGCCCGCGCTTGCTATGCGCTTGCGTGCCGCGATATTTCACGACTCGCACCGTTCGTGCATCGTGCTATGGTGCACGAATACTTCAAAAATACGTCCTTTTAATTCGAACAAATTTTCGGGCCCCTTCGAGTTCGAATTATCGAGATTCGACAGTAGTTTTAATTGTGTTTCGATGATACGAATTTCGGCTAATACGAATATTTTTCGTGACCCCGTGAGATTCGTATCATCGAGCTTTTACTGTAATACTTGGCAGACACAATCGTTAGCGCGCATTGTATGCACTGCGCTTGTCAGCTTAAAATGGCCAGACCTAGTGAGGGGCCCTTAATGCTTTCTATCTTAGAAGTTTCATGATATTTCCAGGTGTGGCAGTTAATTTTATTCAGAACTGCACTTCGTTGTTTCGTAATGTCTGTTTCTTTTCATTCAACGGATTTTTTATCACTCTGAGGTTTTAGTAAACCGATTGGAGCTGTATGTGTAACTGTGTTTGAGCATTAACAGAATCATTGCATTCATTTGCATGTATATTTTGTCTTTTTATGGTTTTGCAGTTACATGGTTCACCGGCTGCTGCTTGCTGCTCTGGGACGAAGAGAGCTAGATGACCGTGATCACTACGGCAACAAGCGCCTAGATTTAGCTGGTCCCCTAATGGCTTTCCTGTTTCGGGGTCTTTTCCGTAATCTCACTAAGGAGGTACGCATGTATGCTCAGAAGTTCATAGACCGTGGCAAGGACTTTAACCTTGAATTGGCTATCAAGACCCGTATCATAACTGACGGACTCCGCTACTCCCTGGCAACAGGAAACTGGGGTGACCAAAAGAAGGCACATCAAGCACGTGCTGGAGTGTCTCAGGTGCTCAATCGCCTAACCTATGCTTCAACGTTGTCACATCTTCGGCGTGTCAACTCTCCCATTGGTCGAGATGGCAAACTTGCCAAGCCCCGTCAACTCCATAACACACTGTGGGGTATGATCTGCCCTGCTGAAACACCAGAAGGCCATGCTGTAGGCCTGGTGAAGAATCTAGCTCTCATGTCCTATATTTCTGTAGGCTCACAGCCTTCACCCATCCTCGAGTTCTTGGAGGAATGGAGCATGGAGAACTTGGAAGAGATAGCGCCCTCAGCCATTGCAGAAGCTACAAAAATCTTTGTCAATGGCTGCTGGGTGGGCATTCACAGGGACCCAGACCAATTGATGAACACCCTCCGCAAGCTGCGCCGACAGATGGACATCATTGTGTCAGAAGTCTCAATGGTGCGAGACATTAGAGACCGGGAAATTCGGATCTATACAGATGCGGGCCGCATCTGCCGGCCTCTCCTCATTGTTGAAGACCAGAAACTTCTGCTCAAGCGACGCCACATTGACAACCTCAAGGATCGCGAGTACAACAACTACAGTTGGCAAGACTTGGTGGCGAGTGGAGTGGTTGAGTACATCGACACACTTGAGGAAGAGACGGTTATGCTGTCTATGACCCCTGATGACCTGCAGGACAAAGGACTTGCATATTGTTCTACCTACACACATTGTGAAATCCACCCATCCATGATTCTTGGTGTGTGCGCCTCGATTATCCCCTTTCCTGACCACAACCAGTCGCCACGTAACACATACCAGTCTGCCATGGGGAAGCAAGCTATGGGCATCTACATCACAAACTTTCATGTGCGCATGGACACCCTTGCCCATGTGCTCTACTATCCCCACAAGCCACTGACCACAACACGCTCAATGGAGTACCTTCGTTTCCGTGAGCTGCCAGCTGGCATCAACTCCATTGTGGCTATTTTGTCATACACAGGATACAACCAGGAGGACTCCATCATTGTCAATGCCTCGGCAATCGACCGGGGATTTTTCAGGTAGGCCTGTCTGCTTTGTAGTACATCATGGCTCTTGTGTCAGCACATCAATGGCTTGCCAGTTCATTGTGTGCCATACCTTTCTCCTCCGCCTTCCTGCAAGCAGGACCTTAGGAAAACATTGTACATTGCAAAGTTGAAGGCACCAAAGTGCACAGTCCTGTATATTTCACTGCAACCGGAGCCAATTACACTAGTTTACTTATTTATTTTGTGTACCCTCAGGGCCGGGGGCATTAAAGAGGGGAGTGGTTACATCAAATACAGAAAAAAAATGTACAGTGCAGCAATGTCGTTAGTACTACAGAAATAGATGGCTCTCAGTTATACAATTTTATCGAAGTGTTCTTGTAGGGCTGGTTAATAAAATGTAATACGGTGCATACAGTGCATTAATACAGTGTTACAGTAATACAATTGGTAGTACAAAAGCATGAATGAAATGCTCCTATTTATACAGTAGAACCCCGCTGTTACGTTCCCGGGTGCTGCGTTTTCCCGGCTGTTACGTCGTTTTCTGCCGGTCCCGGCACAGCTCCCATAGAACCCAATGCATTGGTAACCCCACTGTTACGTCGCAACCAAGGGACCGTTCCCGCATCATACGTTGCGAGCTGCCACACCGCGCTGGCCCGAGCGGCCATTTTGACTTTTCATGTCGCTTGGCTTGGTTGCTTGACGATGGCATTGGCCGCCCAAAGTGCTGGGGGCGACATTTATTAAACAAATGAGTTGTGGCGCAAGGAAAGAAGAAGGAAAACCAAGGGGAGACAGGATAGGGCGCCAAATCCTGTCTCCCCTTGGCCCTATCCTGTCTCCCCTTGGTTTTCCTTCTTCTTTCCTTGCGCCACAACTCATTTGTTTAGCTATGCACCAACTCGCCCAACGCACTACCTTACTAAAGCGACATTTATTACGTATTTTCGGTTTCCGCCAGCAAAAGTATGGCATCTGATATCCGCTTTTGCTATCTAAAGATGATATTTATGACGCGTTGCGGCCCTAAAATTGGTTTTGGCTCATAGATGTTCCGTATAAAGTCCAAGGGCGATAACGCCGTCGCCGCGCGCCGTATGCTTTCTTTTGCGCGCGAGACGCAGTCGTCGGCTCCCCTCGCACGCTTTCACTCGCACATACAGCATACGTCGCCGCGCGCCGTATGCTGTATGTGCGAGTGAAAGCGTGCGAGGGAAGCCGCGCGGCCGTATGCTGAATGTGCGAGTGAAAGCGTGCGAGGGGAGCCGACGACTGCGTCTCGCGCGCAAAGAAAGAAAAGCAGGGAGGAAGCGCGCCTCCTTCCGTTGAGCTCGAGGCGAGGGAGCAAGGGGAGGGATAGCGGGCAGCGTTGTGCTCTGGCATCATACTGCGCGGCGGCGCACGGTCCCGCGGGCCCTACCTTGAAAGCGATCTGCCATGAGGCAGATTCTACGCAGTGTAGGTGTGTCGGCAGCTCGTGGCTTTGTGCGTGCTGCATGTTCTTGGCGCTCAGTTTGGGTTGAAGCGATAGACAACAGCACGAAGGTCACTTCGCTCGCTTCTGCAGCGGAGCTTAACTGTGCATGTCCGCGCTCATCGAGTGTGATGTGTTCATGGTTGCCTGTGGGCGCTGACACCATGTTTGTTAATTAGTTAATAACCGAATGTTTACAAGTTTATACAGATGATAAAACTACTATTCTTACTTCGTATAGCTCATCGCAATCGATACTTTGGCTGTCGGGCGAAACTACTTTTTGTCGCATGTAAGAATTAAAATAATATTGTGTGCAGTTCAACACTACTCCCATTTCTCAATTTTTCCTGTTTCCTGGCTCTTGCGTTTCCCGGCTCTTACGTTTTTTTTTACGGTCCCGTGAAAAACGTAACAGCGGGGTTCTACTGTACAATGTTATCTAATACTGCCATGAAGTGCTGGTTGTCAAGAATAGTAGCGGTTGAGGCGGGAAGGCGATGCCACTCAGCAGATGTACGCGGAAGGAATGAATGAAACATGGCATTGGTTTGGCATAATGAAATTCCGACTTTGTTATTGTGGTCTAACCTTGATGAATTGAAGGGCGATCAGTTCGTCGCAAAGGCAAGGATGATGAAGTATCTTGTGAAAAAGTGAAAGTCTTAAGGTCTTTACAGTGAGAGGCTAAAGATGGCAAGCCAAGGTTTAATTTCATTACAGAAGTGCTGGCAGTTCGGTTATAGTTAGAAAAAACAAAACGAGCATAGTTATGTTGCACTATTTCTAATGAGTGAATTGGGTTTTTCTGGAAGGGATTCCAAACTGCTGCTGCATACTGAAGCTTTGAGCGGACTAGTGGCTTGTATAGCAATTATTTTAGGGAAAACGGTGCCTTAGTGAAATAACGTTTTAGGTATCCCAGCATGGCGGTTAGCGTCTTTAATTACATAAGAAGCATGCATAGACCACAAGAGGTTGTTAGTAATAGGGATACCACGATATGTGTAGGATGAAACAGGGTCTAAAGGGAGATTATTAACGCACTAAGAAGGAAGCTGGTGAGAAGTTCTGGACACACGCAGAAATTTACATTTTTGGTTATTTAGTTCAATTGACCAAGATTGGCACCAAGTAGAAATAGCATTGAGGTCGGATTGAAGAGAAGATATGTCACTGTTGTACATTATTTCCCTGAAGATTATTCAGTCTTCTGTGAATAATTAATGTTAGAGGAAACACTAGAGTGTAGATCATTTATGTAAATCAAGAAAATGAGGGGACCAAGTACCGACCCTTAAGATACGCCGGATCGTACTCTGCTTGGCTGCGAGTTTGAGTCAATAGCAAAGACAAACGGTGAACGGTTAGAAAGAAAGCACTCAAGCCATGCAAACAGTCTGGGATCAATGTTAATTTGATGCAGCTTAAAGATTAGAAGATAATGGCATACTTTGTCAAAAGCTTTAAAAAAGTCTAAAAATATTCAGTTAGCAGTTGAAGAGTGGTCAAAGATGACGTTTATCTTATGCATAAATAAAACTACTGTAATTGTGTTTCACATGATTATCTCTTGCGGAAGCCATGTTGCGATGGTGAATAAAATGAATTAGTTTCAAGAAAGCTAGCAAGATTAGAGGCAAGTATATGTTTTAGCATCTTACATGGAATGGAAGTGAGCGAGATGGGGCGGTAGTTATATGGAGAATGCTTGTCACCTGACTTATGGAGTGCGATCACCTTCTCGACCTTCCGTTCAGCAGGCAAAGAACCCTTGTCTAGTGACTGTCGGAATATCATTGCTAGAAAAAATGGAAGAGTAACAGCTGGTGCTTTTAAAAAATGTTGCGTTAATTAAATCGTGTCCTGGAGCTGAAGATGGTTTTAAAGATAATTGATACGACGCCTGCTGGTTCACTGATTATGGGAAACATTGCTTGGTAATCGTAGTCGTGCATGGATAGGAAAGTAATGTCTGTGGTTGATGAAAAGTTTCGCATGAAAACATCATTAAGTACAGACGCACATTCGTTAGTTGGAATAATATTGCCAGAGCTGTTAAGTTGAATGCTCACCTGGGAAACATAGTGATGAGGTGTAATTTGCTTCTAAATGTTTTGTATCATCTCAACATCAGAACAGACGTTTGACTCTTTGGTTTATGCTAACTTGGAACATGTAGAACCTGTCTGTCAGGGTTTTTTTTAATGCAAGGATGCAAAACATGACTGAATATTGCTGCGCCTCTTTCTGCATCGAATCACGATGGTGATGACGACAATGTGCTCGAGAGTGCATGCAGGCTCAATAGAAGAAGTCTGTGTTCCCTATTCTCGGGTGTGCCGATAGAGTGCGACAGGACGACCTCTCGCAATTACAGCTGTCATTCTCAATGAACTGAGACACTGGTGGAGGTGCGGGGTACTGCACTCATTGTCTGATGATCAGGACTCTCTTGAGCAGCCCTATGCCCATCCCTACATCCAGCCCAGTGAGACATCGAGATGCCTGTACACCACACAAGCCGCCGCCTGCAAGGTCTGAGCCCAAAATTCGGTATTCTGCAAGGACCAGCCCTGTCAACGACCACCTCTGCTCAAGAAATGGCATTGGCAAGCCTGACACAGGTGACGGTTCAAAACCTTCGAATCCCCGTGAGCTTTCATGGCAACGAGCATGAAGATGCTGAAGACTGGCTGGACCAGTATGAATGCGTGGCCAACTCCAATCACTGGCGTCCCGGCCAGAAGCTTTCAATCGTGTACTTCGTCCTCGAAGGGAGCGCAAGAACATGGTTCGTGAACCGTGAGGGAAGCTTGCCAAACCGGGACGAGTTTTACCATCGGTTACTTGAGACCTTCGGAAATATGAATCGACAGGATAACGCTCAACGCCTTCTTGAGTCGCGTATCGAAATGCCAAATGAGGATGTCTGGATGTTTGCCGAAGACATGGCACATTTGTTTCGCCGCACAGATCCCAACATGACTGAGCCAAAAAAGCTGAGTTATCTTATGCGTGGCGTCAAGGAACAGCTCTTTGCTGACCTTGTACGCAACCAACCGACAACGGTGGATTCATTTATTAAGGAGGCCACAGCAATCGAACGGGTGCTGCAGCAACATTACCAGCAATATGACCGGCACTCTGTCTGCAGGAGCCACAGTACTGACGGCCACCAACAAAAATTCTCTTCGCCAATTGATAAGGAAGATTGTGCGCGAGGAGATTTCAATTGCAGAGCAAACAGCGATGCCGAAGGAGTTCATGGTTGCCTCTGTTGCTGAAGTTGTGCACCAATAACTCTGACAAGCCTTCGCACCTCCTGAACTAGACCCCGAACCATGCTTTCAGCCAAGCGCATACAGCTATGCTGACGCTGTCCATCGTCCGCTGTCTGCTATACCAATGCAATAGTACCGCTAGTGCCTACCTGTCACAGCCTGGGCCCAACGAGAGCCTTTTCGGTGACCCCAGCAGCTTCGCAGGATCGATATATCACTGTCGATCGCCGACCAGTGTGCTACAGTTGTGGGAACCTGGGCACATTTTCCAATTCTGCCCTCACCATCAAGCTGGCTACTAGAGAAATTCACCTGTTGCTACATGCCATCAGCTTGATGAAAGCCGTGGCCCCTTTGATGACAGCCTTACAGGACGGCAAGTGATCTCCTCTAATATCCGGTCATGGTCGCCGTCTCCATCATGTTTTTCATCTCCGAACCGCCGCAGTTTTGCTGATGTGGTGAGAGGGAGGTCTCCCAGCCCACGGCAGGGAAACTGAAAACAGCAACCTCCGGGGAGGAAGGTTGCACTAATCAAATTGCTGAAACGCCCCCAGTATTGCCAAGAACGCAGCAGATCGACGAACTATCAGAGCAGAACGCCGACATAATTGTGAGTGCCGACCTCCCTGTAATCGTTCATGGGCACAAAATGATGACCTAAGTTGGCACTGGTGCCGACTTTCCTATAATGAGCAAGCCCTTGGCAGACAAACTTAAGAAAATTAAAACGCTATGGACGGGCACTTCCATTCGAAATGCTTGAGGTCAGCTGGTGACACCTACAGGCAAATGTACAGCAAGACTCGAGATCGAGAATATAGCTTTTGTCGCTACCTTTGTCATTTTACCACAATGTTACAAACAGCTCATACTAGGCATGGACTTCTTGTGGGAATATGGCACTGTGGTTAGCATACGTGACGGCGGGGTCACTTTTGCTCTAGTAAAGACACGACGACCCATGGTGCAGCACCACAAAGCTGATCTTTATGTGTCGCCGACGATGTCTTTATACTGCCCCTATCACGCAGTCTTGTTCTGGTTATTTGCGATGCACAGTACAATGAAGATGGAGTAGCCGAACAAATAACAGCACTTCTGTTGCGTCAAGGCATTGCCATCGTTTGTGGCCTTGTAAGCTTAACAGAGGGATATGCTGACGTGCTGCTGACAAATTTCACTAACGAACGCCGGCACATCGGCAAAGGCACCGTGGTAGCATACTTTCGCGGAATCGACAATGCGCAACACTGTTTTGCTGCTCAAGACGAAGCAATGGCTGATATGGCACGACATGTACCCATCGTCGATGTTGGTCCAAGTTTAACGCCGAAAGATAGGCGCTTCTTGAACTGCTTGACCAATTTAAGGACTATTTCTCCTCAACGTCTCGAATTGACCGAGCACCACTGACTAAGCACTGCATAATCACGGAGGAGACCGCAAGATCCATTCGACAAAATCCGTACCATGTGGCTCAGAAAGAACACAAGGCAATACAACAGCAGGTCCAGAAAATGCTAGAGGATTACGTATGGCGCATATGTCACATGCCAGTTTCTCGCATTCTTCCCTTGTGACAGCTGTTGCTTTGAGACACTGTGTTAGACTTCACTGCCTTTGGTATTGGCCCATATTTTTCATCAGCAGAACGTGATTCCTCCAAAGGGGGTGAAGTCCACCTATAATGCCATTGCTGTAAAACTTGAGAGGCAGTATTTCCTGTAGTATACTGTTTTCTGTATGCATAATTAAAAGATGATAGTAGCAGCAGGATGTATCACTCTGTTAATGCACCCAACATTTTCCACTCTCCTCTGCTTGATTACCATAACTACAACCTCTATACAGCGATGAGAAGCCCTGTCATAATAATGAAGCCAAGGAATACATAGGGGAAATGAATTGGTTTATTACAAATTAAAATGTAGAAATAATACAGGAAGGAGAACTGAGAGTGGAAGACAAGGTGACTTGAGAAGGTGACTTGAAAAGGTGACTTGTCATAGGTGGGGGCCAAATGCACTACCTCAACACAATGCTTGTGATGCTCTAACAATTATTCCCCTACGCTTCATGTGGTTGTTACAAAAAATCATGCCCCTCGGTTCCCCTGATTCATCTTGCTCATTGCAAAGTGAAGGTACTATCAACTCCGGCAGCCTGGATACCTTGAGGTGTAGTGTACTAGGGTGGCCAGTTGCCTGCTCCTAAGCTCATATACAATGTGACGCCTCCAGTTGAAAAAATGTTCCGCATTCGCTGCCATGGCTGTGTGTGGTGCTTGCTAACACTCCCAGGGCTAGGTTTAATAGATACACATAAACACCCAAGAAAGTGTAGAGCATTGCTTTCATCACACGGAGATTGTGGGTCTGGCTCCCACCAGCTGCAAGTGGTCTTCCCTTGTGTTTTCATCTTTTTTTCCCTAATATTTCCACGTTTCATTCCAAAAAAAAAAGTTTATTTCTTCTGTGCCCTCCCTGGTTTCATTATCTGTTGGCCTCGTGGTTATTACTAATGAAAAAGTTGAGCCTCTTTGTTACCCCGATTCTTCTCACTCAGTTATTAAAATTGCCTTTTACGTGAAGAAATCTAGCCCCGTTTCTCCTTATGACAGCAGTCTATTGTGCAGAGGTGTCAAACGCAAGATTACCTTTTACAACTTATTGCATTTTATTTTATGCAGTGCATAAGTCTGAGCAGGGGACAGTGAAATCAAGATAGAACATAGAAAATCAATGCATGTCCAGGTAATAATTTTTAAACTGCTTGAAAGATTTGGCAGCACAGACTGAGTATCATGTAATAGAGCCCTTGCAACAGATTGTACTTGCCATTTTTCAGGTCAGTGTTTTATCGGTCATACAAGGATTCTGAATGCAAGCGGGTCGGAGACCAGGAAGAACAGTTCGAGAAGCCAACACGAGAGACCTGCCAGGGTAGGTGTTTCATAAATCGGATGAAGCAACAGTACTTACATGAGCATTATTAGGCTCATGGTATAATCTGCAATGTGTCTTTTTCAGGCATGCGAAATGCCATTTATGACAAGCTAGATGACGACGGCATCATAGCACCTGGTACCAGGGTGTCTGGAGACGATGTCATTATTGGGAAGACCATCACCCTGCCGGAAAATGACGATGATGTAAGGACAGCTTGTTCAATTGCAGGTTGAGTCCTGTTCTGTGAGCACTCTGTGAGCACTAAAAATGTTTCAATGGGTGCTTACCTAATTGCTTCTTCTTGAAAAGTAGTTTTGCCAAATTTTTTAGTGGCTGTAACTTGGTGTCAATTTCAAAAAATTATTTTATTGCGATAGCAATTATATGGACACTTCAACCGGATTTCTGCCGTCGGCGTCGCCGTTGTCGTCGCCGTCGCCGTGAGGTTCCCTATAGATAAAATCGTCGCCGCGCGCCGTATGCCCGAGCGGAAGCGTGTGAGGACGCGCGCTATCACGGAGAGCCAACGCACTCAATCTCCCACGCGCAAGCAAGGAAGCGGGAAGCCAGCGCCGGAGGGAGCGGGGGGGGGGGGGGGGGGGGGTCGCACTTCTACTCTGCCAACATCCGCGCTCGTCTCTCGCTTGCACCGTCGCTTATCTCCACACAGCTCTGACCTTTATGCGCCATGCATTCGCCGCTCAGTTTCCGTTGAAGCGATAGACCGCACGTACCTTCGCCCGCTGCTGCGGCGTATGCGCTTGCTGCCAGCGTTTTGACAGTCGTTGTCTGCAGTCATTCAGTGTGATCTATCCATGTTTGTTTGTGCGCGCTCACACCACGCTTGTTCAATTAGTTAGTAATAGTCGGGCCACATTTTCCAACGCACGCTACACATGCAATGCTGCCCGGGTCGGCAGTGCAACGCTACAGGTGTGTCCCTTCGCACGCGCTGCCCACGGGAAGCACTTCTCATCAACACCACCGTTTCACACGCGCCTTCTCGTGGTCATCGAGTCTCTCTTCATGTCGGTCTACTTACGCCGCAGCACACTTGCTTACTTAATCAGCTCATGTTTACTGCAATTCATATTGCTACCAATGCCGCTCACCTTACTTCGTATGACATTGCCGTGTTGCTATCGTATTCATTGCTTCGCCCTTAGGGCGAAACTGTGCTATTTTTTTATGTTTAAAGTTTGTTGCATATTATAACAAACAGTTACATGACAGTATAAGTATTATAATTTTACGAAAATAGTTTTATCGAATGTGACGTTCACAGAATGTGCAAATGTACAGCAGCCATTTTATGACCTGTGTGTGCCTTTAGCACCTTTTTGTTCATGCTGAACATGTTGGATTTTTCCTGGGACACTACCTTGCAGGATCTAGCTTAATTCCTATGACACATGGGCACTCCGAAGGCCTTTGGACTAGGCAACATCCGCCTGAAAGACATTCATGTAGAGTGACACATGGCAAAGGAGTATCTACATCTTAGTAGGGGTTCATTGAAGATGGGAGATATCCACTCTCCTTTACAGTCTGAAAGGGGTAGCCTCGTGTGAAGCATGTGCAGCTCATGCGATGACAGGAATCTTGCCAAAACACTGTTATGCCTCATTATTAACTTGATTGCTTGCGAAAATGTATTTTTTTATCTCATCATTAACGCAATTGGTTTGGCAGTGGCCTTTTAATGCAGTAGTACCCTCAAAGCGAAATGCAACTGGAATTGTCTTAGCTTTTGCCACTGTGGTCATCACCATCGCTTCTTCATATTGGCCTTTGACAGATTTGTCACTGAGTGCCTTCGTCCAGGTCTGGCTTTGTTTGGGCAGTTTTGTCTATCACTGTTTGCATGGACAGTAGGGTGCTTTCAGACAACACCACCTAGATAGCACAGGCCTACACCCTCCGATCTATGACGTCTTGCGACCTGGGCTGAAATTTTCATTGCCAAGGCTGGCGTGACAAAAGCAGTGACGTCAAAATTACTGCTGCTTACGCGGGAGCATCCCCGTTATATTCTATGACAGTCGGGCCGGTAGCATGACGTCATGGATCGGAGTGCGTAGGCCTTGGGCTATCTAGGTGGTGTTGCTTCAGAAAAAGGCAGTCAGGGGGGGTCCCGACTATATTTTTATTTCAACAAAATTTTTATATTGTAACAGGTGCAATGGGTTTATTTACAGTGTTAAGGGTGAAAAGAGTAAAGACATAGGACAGTTTGAAACAGCCGATCACCAAAACCTTGTGCCGCTCCTTCTTCCTCTACCTCTTCTTCTACGCTCCTCTGGTGTAACATTACATTTACAGACAAAGCTCACCGAGCATTGATGGTGGGGTTTTAATTGTGTGACCTGCACAACTTCAGTCTTGTGTGAGCGGCGGTTATCAGCTGTCACTTTAGCGGGGTCGTAGGTCAGGTCACTCAAGTGTTTAAGAATGACGAATGGATCCGAGTACTTGGAAACAAGTTTTTTGGCAAGGACAATTGACACAGAAACGTAGGGTTCCATCCTTTTTCTTCGCTAACACCACGGGGGATGCCCACGGACTCTTGGACGGCTGGATAATGTCGTCGCGTAGCATTTCGTTGACTTGTTGCCTTATGGCCTCACGTTCGTACGCCGAAACTCGGTACGGGCCCTGACGAAGTGGGCGGACATTTTCGTCGGTTATGATGCGCTGCATGGTGACAGGGGTTTGTCGAATTTTTGATGACGACGAGAAGCAGTCCTTGTATTGCAGGAGCAGGGCTTTTAGCTGTTCTTTCTTATGCTTGGGAAGGTTCTGATTGACATCGAAAGCTGGTTCAGGTACTACAGTCGTTGTTGCAGGTGCGCTAGAATCTGTGAAGGCGAAAGCACTGCTGGCTTGTACTATTTCTTCATGCAGGCGACCGTGGTGCCATTGTTAAAGGGCCCTTAAACCACCTCAGATATTTTTTGAACATTGCAAGTAAACAGGCGCATCGAGTTCAGAATGCCGTCACGATCAACGATGCCAAACGCTGCAGCGCTACGCGCCGCGGGCACGCCACAAAACCAAAAAAACAATGCCGTCCTCCTCCCCTCGCTTTTCCGGTAACCCCAGCGGTCGTCATGATGTCAGCAGGGGGAATCTGGTGATGTCAACGGTGGAAACGATGTCCATTGGTCGAACAAGAACCTACGACTTCCGGTTTGTCTGCTAGGAGGTAGGCGCGCTCCCTGCTCGTCCTCGCCGTGTTGCTCGCTTGTGCACGCTTGCGCATCTGTAATCACAGCCCGCAACGCAAAAACCAAATCGCTCGTGTGCCAACACAGTCATGCTTAGCGGTCTCATTAGCTGCGCGAACAGAGTGCGACAGTGTTGGCCTTTCCAGACGTGCGCGCAACACGGGGTTCATAGCGGCACGCTTCGCATAACACGCTCTGGCACCGCAACAACAGCGGGTAGCCGAGAAGCGCCGAGTTCACGTCCACGTTACCGGCACGCTTTGCCATTCGCGGGCCACCGTTCGACAGCGGTTTTGCTCTCGAGCGACGAGATTTCCTTGCCGTACGTAGAGAGGATGAGACCGGGACTCATTTGTGCGGCAGCCTCACCGCCGCTGATCGCTCGACGGCGCCGATATCGTCGCTAGGCCTTTTCCGGTTCCCTTCAAAGCTAAAGCGGACGGCGCTTCGAAATGAATTACCGACGCTCACAAGCCGCAATATTTTATTATCGTTGTTATCGCTTTTCGCAATAATTGTACACAAAGAAGGAAAATACGCTGATATTAGCGGCGCCGACGGCTACGATGCGAGCACAGCCGAGCCGGTCGTCTCCCGTCGGTAGCTGTGCACTCAGCTGCAGCCGATGTTTTCGTTGCCGGTCGGCGGTGGCAGAAGCGCGGCGCAGCTTCGCGGTCGTCGATTGGCCCGTTGATCGTGCTGCGGGCGGGGCACCGGCCGAACTGTCGTCTACTTTGGACACTTCTCGCGCGGCAGACTGGAGGCTGTATCGTCGTCCGCATATGTGCCGCTAGCATGGCTAGCATGGACGTGCTTTAACCGGAAGTAGGCAGTGTTTTGAGAAGCGCGTTGGCGATGACGTATGTCACGTGACATTTGGAGCAGCAATCGGCGAGGAGGAGAGACCAGCTGTAGCGAAGGAAAGAGCGAAACGAGCGAGGGCCGTTTTTCGATCATCAAACGTGTGTAACTCCGCTATTACGGCACCATTTCGAAAAATTCTCGCAGCTACGTGTTCGTTGCAGACTCGTGCACAACTGCAACACCACAACTAAATTTCGACCTCTGGGTGGTTTAGGGGCCCTTTAATGTGCTTGTATTCGTGGCTGAAGTTTGTGAACATCACTCTTGCTTTCCCTTCATGTAGCTCAGCTATGCCTCTAGCGACGCAAATTTCACGGTCAAGCAGTAAGTGATGATCGCCCTCGACGACGTCCTCCATGTTTTGGAGCATGAGTGGAGCACAGTGCGTTAGTGATTACTCAGTTGCATTTCCGACAGCTGATCGCACAGTAGTAGGGCAGAAGCGGTAATGGTTTCACATTCGTGCGCTTTTCGCTTGAGGCAATGTGCTGCGCACCGCCAAAAGCGTCATCTCGTTTCTTTAGCAAACTTCTCCGTGAAAAGGGTCTGTAAGAAATAAAAAGGTATGACTAACTTCAATTATGGTGGCTCAGTGGATATGGCGCTTTCCTTCTTAACACGATGTCACTGGTTGAACTCCCTGCTGTGGTGGCCACATTCCAATAAAGTGGGATGCAAAAACACAATGTAATTCACATTCTTCTACTGTGGCATTTGTTATAGCCCTGCTGTTGCATTGAGGCAATTGAAAATTTTCTATTGACCAAATATTAAACAAACCAATCAATTGTTGTAAAATTATGTATTGTGCTTGCATTTTGTATGCCTTAGCTTGATGCAAATGAAATGAAGCTGTGCAGCATGATAAAGGAGTGGCTGGGAGATGGGGAGGTCTTCAAAATGTTGCATTTCGTTTGCAGTTTTGTGGCATCGCAGCATTGTAATTCAGATGGCTGCTGCTTGATGCATTCACTAAGAAGCAACTTACAGCAGTGCAAATTACGTAGAAATAAAATATATTTAAGCTTCTGTAAAGATAAAGATGTGGAAAACTTTACCTCAAATGTCTAAGAACACTGGTTGACTTGAGACGCATGGGATTCGTGTTTGTCACTGCACGACCCTATCTGACATGTCTCAAAGTATATGTACTTTTCATTTCTGTGGCGTTCTGTCATAAGAACACAAACAAAAACATATTCCAAGTTCTCTTCCTAGATCATGAGAGTCGACTTGGAGCTAGGCTCTTACTGATATGTGTTTCACGACTTAGCCCATGTGAGCTTGGTTATAGCAAATATCAAGTGAAATCATTGACGAAAACCTTCCAATTTACAGCAAGCCAATGTTCGTAAGTGATGTCGTGGCCATCCACAAAAATGTGAGACATGTTCACGGCCTTACGTAGACAACCTGCCCAGGGCTGTCTGTGTATATAGATACAGTGAAGTAATTTGACGCGACCTATTGCCAAGGGGACACATGTAGCACTTTTGTTGCCTTGTTGGTGGCTTGTTGTGTCCAGAGGCCAAGATAATGCATGCTTTATTACGTAGCTGCACTCACACATTGGCTCAGAGCTTTTGACTTATGAACCCCATTACTTACAATTTACAAACCCTAGCTTGCTGTAAATGGGAGGTTCCTTTCAATGATGTCATTGGACATTTACTATAATCAAGCGTCTGCCTGTTGAGTCGTGATATACATATCAATAAGAGCCGATAGCTCCACGCTGGCTCTCTTCACCTTCGAAGGGAACTTGTAATGTTCTTTTTTTTTGTGTGTGTTCTAATTAGCAACATCAAAGAAATGAAAAGTAAATATAGTTTCAGAAGTTATTTTTTATCTAGCGTTAGAGTGGGTCGTGTGATGACACACGGATTCCATGCTTCTCAAGTCACCCTGTGTACTATGTTAGAGGTAAGGCTTTGCGACTATTAGTGACACCTTCATCTTTAAATAATCTTCAATATATTCCTTCTTTTTATTTTATCACTGCAAGCTCTTTCTTTGTGAATGCATCTAGCAGCAGCTATCTCAAAACACTATGCTGCCATGCCATGACGCTGTACACGAGACGCAAAAGTTTTTGCATTTCGAGAACCTCCACAACCTCCAGCCACATTTTTCATACTGTACACAGCTACATTTCATCTGTGTCATGCTAAAGCATACATGATGCAAGTATAATACAGAATTTTACAAGAAGGGTCCATCGATTTCTTTAGTATCCCCTTGAGGCGCAGTGTCCACATTTGTGGATGCACTGGTTTTCGCTAGTTTTGTTGGGTCGTGGCCAAGAAAAGAAGTGGGCATTAAGTGTCAGGTAAATTGAACCCTTCTTCAGTGTGAAAAAAAAAAAATTTACTTCAAGGGGCTGCACGTGCGTCAGGGGTACAGTCAATGTTTGTTAAATGAGGCTGCTAGAAGTGTGCTTTGCATGCTTGGGATAAATGTGCATATGCATTTGAGGCAGTTTAAAAGTGATCATGTTTGGGTTAACTGCATTTCACTAGGGCCAGTTCGTGCAGATTACCTTTACAAGCAGGCAGAAGGGTTTGGTTCCAGCTGTTTGTTGCCTTCTCTGTTTCACTGCTTCAGGTTTTTTGTGGTTGCTGCAGTGCCATGCCATTCATTTGTATTTCAAGGTGATCGAGAATTAGTTCAGAGAAAGCAAAGTCTTATTCGTGGTCACTTTGATTAGGTGAATGGCAAGGATAGTTATGCAAGCTATTTCTGTGAGAAGAAGAAGAAAAAAAGAAAAACGGGCTTGGGCAACCATATGTTACAAGGGCAGCACATTACATAATGAATTAATGACATATAAGTGATACCGAACTCTTGAAAGCATGAAAAATGTGTTAGTATGAAGCAGTGTCTGAATTAAGAAAGGGAAACCAACTTCGAACCATTGAGATCTTACTGTACTGCAAGACTGGCATCTAGCAATAATTACTATAGCAGCTGACGTGACTGTGCAACCTTCTTTTTAGCTGGAGAGTACCAACAAGCGATTCACCAAGCGTGATGCCAGCACATTCTTGCGGAACAGTGAGACGGGCATTGTGGACCAGGTGATGTTGACTGTGAATGCAGAAGGTTACAAGTTCTGCAAGATTCGTGTGCGCTCCGTGCGCATCCCACAGATTGGCGACAAGTTTGCCAGCCGGCACGGCCAGAAAGGCACTTGTGGTATCACCTATCGGCAAGAGGTAGGTTCACAAAGGCCTTTTCGAGGCTTGTTGGCATGATGGCAATCATCTGCAACTGTTTGAGTGTCCTCTTACAGTGGAACCTCGTTGATACAATCTTTACGGGAACCGGGAAATAAAGCGTATCATCCAATGTATCATCCAACCAAGTCATATTATCGGGAAACGAAAAAACGTATTATCCCGAAAAACATATTACGTAGAACCGTATCAGTGAGGTTCCTTTGTAGTCGGCTATGAATATTGAACCAACTGTAATGCGGTTTCATTGCCAAACGAGAACTACAAACAGGCAGGTCTGTTGATCAAGTGTCGGGCACCGAGCACGCTAGCTCTATCCTGCAGCAAGGCATTGATGATGCGCCCAAAGCACACGCCTGTCTTCTTTGCTACATGAACAGTTTATGCCAGAAAAGTGCCATCAAGATGGCACTTTTCATTTTGATGGGATTGACGGAATTGATCTAATTATATGGCAGGTTAACCTAAACAAAAAAAAAAAAAAAAAGATGCAATAACACTACAGTTACCACAGGCCACAGCTCTGGCATGAACGCATATGGACATAATAAAACATGGTGTTCTTGTAGGCCCGATAACAACATTTTTTTTCTTTTTTTCTGAGAAACTTGCTGTAGGTGGTTATTTGAGAGTTTTAGAATAGGGGCCCCAAAGAGCTTTGCGGGTGTTAGCGTTGGGGCATGCAGGAGTGACGAGTTTTAGAATAGGGTTTTGCATTTGGGAATAGCGTCTTGCGCTTGCAGCGCCACTATAGTGTCAAAGAAAAACTATTATAAATATTAAAGTAAACTAGATCATTTTATTATAAGAAGAGTAATTTTGACTTCCGTGGTTTTGCATTAAATTACTATTTAGATGTTATTCTATTAGCAGCAAGCGATTTGTTGCTCTTAATTATGAGTAACCAACTTTACGTGCCTTCACCAGCCAAGCTAATTCATGTTACGCCTACGAGCCATGAAATCGACAATCGAATTCGGAATGAATCAATCTTCAATCTTAATGAATCAATCTTCATTACACACGTTAGTTGAGAGAAAGCGATAACCGCAATCACTTCTCCTAGCTTACGAACTTCACGCGTTACCACAAATCAAGCCCAGTTAGGTACTTAGATAGCCGTCGCTTTGATGGGTACCGCCATGTTTGTTGACGCAAAGCTTTTGGGGCAGCTTCTGCCCCAGTCGTTAAATCGGTCAAATTGTGTGCCCAATGCAAAACCCAAACGTAGCTTGCGTCTCGCGCATGCGCAGTGGTGTCGACGCTATTTCTTTGGGGTCCCAAAACGTTTGGGGTCCCTATTCTAAAACTCTCTATTGTGTGTGCCTTTATTGAATGCACTAAGGATTTTGGTCACAGAGCTGAGTTTTAATGAATGCCCTGGCTCCCTGCAGATTTCTTAATTGGCAAATCAGTTCTGTTGAATCCTGTAAGGTGAATGAAGTATCATAAAAGGAAAAATTGTCATCCACCTTAATGTAGCCAGACGCTACAAAGGAAACCTAGACGGGTTTCCCAGAAAGAAAGCTTTGCAGTTGAAGAAAAATTCGACCTGGTCCGGGGATCGAACCTGAGACTAACGCCTTTTCAGGGCGGCCACTCTACCATTGCAGCAGCAGCGCGCAAGACTCGTCTCTGTGCTATTTGCGGGTCGGCGCTGAATGCGTTTTATTCGTGCTCGCACGGTTACACGTGAGTGGGAATGGACTTAGATGTTCTGCAAGCTGAAAGCCACTTTTGAAACGAACAGCGTTTGTTTATCTTCTGTCACTGACGCAACGGCTGGAGGGGAAGGGCCGGGAAACGAAGAGATTTACTGGTCGCGAGGCGTCAGCGGAGCGCGAAGCGGCACACAAGAAGAGACATGCGGACTTTTTCCAATAGGAACTCTGTTCCAAAACCCGATGCAACAGTCTGCCTAGCTCGTTGCCCACGTGTGACAATTGGATGTGTTTAAACGGCGGTATTGTTATTGTAATAAATACGTGGACGGGCAGGCACGCGCATGATTCTCAGTAGGCCACAAGTGCGCTCATGGCGGCACGGCCCGTATCCATACGGGCTAGTTTTCTTCTGCGGTGCGTCCATTTCTTTGCACTTCGAAGCGCGTGAGCTGCATCACCATCTCTCATCCAGGTGATGTGGTCTTCTAGGGTTAGCTTTGCAATCAGTATATCAAAGACGATTGAAAGTTCGTGAGGAAAAAAAAAGTCAGCGTCTGTGTGTTCAATATGGCCTTGGAGAAGCAAATCTGTAAGTGCCCGCTTTTCACGATCTCGGGAAACCGTCCGAGACGTGCGGAGATTTCAGATTGGCTTATCTATACTTCGAATTATCAGTACAGTAAAAGCTCATTTATCCGGACCTCGTTAACTCGGAAATTTGGTTAACTCGGACTCTCGGCGCGGTCCCGGCAAAACTGTGTATATTTCAATGGGGTCAAATGCTCATTAATTCGGAGGGATTTAGCCGCGCACCGGTTATCTCGGACAACTCCGCGCGACTCCAGAGTCGCGCGATCTCGGCGGCTTGGAGGCTCAAGCACCGCTTGCCGTAACCGACGGCGGAACCGGAGTTTTAGAGAAACCGAAACCGAACGAACTGCAGCAGAATATGATCATGATGATAGTGAATGAGGGGTAAGTGGCTAGGTGGCGCTAGTCACCACCCGGCGGAAGCGCTTGGGCCACCGGCGCATCCATTGTCTACTAACAGATGCTCGCTACGCCTACTGGTGTACTTCGTGACTTGGTTGACGTAGTTCTTTGTGTTGTGACTTCGCGTGTTGCGGCTGTGTGTGTGCACGTTGCCGCCGCCGTCGCGCTTCATACCGATGGCGACCGTCACAGAAGTTAAGCGGCCACTGCAGCCAGCAAATGATCTTGAAAGAAAGGTGATGATATTGAAAGACGTGAATGCAGGTGTTTCTCGACAAGAGATAATGAAAAAGTACGATGTTAAGAGAAGCACCTTAACCGACTATGTGAAGAACCAAGCAAAAATTTTCGAGGCGTTTGACAGCGGCAAATTCACCGGAAAACGAAAACGACTAAGGACGGCAGCACACCCGAAGCTGAAAGACGCACTGCTGCGGTGGATAACAGACATGCGGAACAGCCAGCTTCCCTTGAGTGGACCTTTGATCTGTCAGCAAGCTGAAAGGTACGCACTGAGAATGAACATCGAATCTTTCAGTGCGTCTGAAGGCTGGTTTGCCCGCTTTAGAGAAAGGCACGGGTTGGTCTTTCGAAACGTGTGCGGGGAAAAAGCAGCAGTGGATGAACGGTGTATTGCTGACTGGAAGACAACCGAGCTTCCCCAGTACCTGGCTCGTTATGAACCTGCCAACGTCTTCAATGCCGATGAAACGGCTCTCTTTTTTAAAGCCTTGCCGGAAAAAACGATCACGTTCAAGGGCGACCCGTGCGTTGGAGGGAAGAGGAGCAAAGAAAGGGTCACTGTGCTTCTCGCTTCAAATACGTGCGCACCACCACCTGATGGGATTAAATAAGATCGTTCTGTCAGAAATTCCGATGGCGAGGCAGACGAAAATAACGCACTTTTTCAAGAAATAAAGGTTTGTGCCGTGTACGTTTTCCTTTTGTTTTCATGGTCCTTTCGATAATTCGGAATTCGGTTAACTCGGACATTTTCTCCGGTCCCGTGAGATCCAATTTAACTAGCTTTTACTGTATATCAAAAATAGGTACAATGCAATTCCCTTTGAGTTCGATATATTCGGGATCGACTGCATATCAAACCTAGACATATTGAATTATTGTCCATGTCGAATGGTTGTAATATCCTCTTGGAAATACCATGCTAAAGTGTAGCACTGTAGAATGCATTCATCGAACTCCTCTTCACCACCACCACACCCCTGAAAGTACGGTGCTGCACCGTCGGAAATTTTCAATGCTACGAAACAGTACTGTTTTGGCAAACACTGCTAAACAAAACATCGAATCTGAAGGGCAGTACATGCCATGGAAGAAAGATCAGCAAGGTGCATGTTTTTTGCTCACTACAAACATGGATGGCTTGTGCACATTGCAGTCTTCGTTATTGGCAAAAGCAGATTGTGACGCTGCTTCAAGAAAGCGAAAGGCCTCCTGGTTCGATACGCATTCCACCAGAATGTGTGAATGACACTCGAATCTTTTCACTGAGCAGCTCCAGACACAGGGTGCCAAACTGGAGGTGTCAGTTGCATCACCGGTTTGTCTTCTTGTAGACCAGGGGTTTCTGTGAATGGCGTGTCACTGTTACGCGAGTGGTCATGATGAACCCCCATGTAAATAGATTTTTAGTTTGTTCAGTTTGGATTTAACAAAACCAGCGCATGCCACTTGTGGCAGCCACATGGAAAAGCCATACTGCAGCAGCAACGTGCACTGTACGATTTGATGGCCCAATTAGTGCTGAACATGTTTCAAATATTCGTGCTCAGGGTCCATTTTTACGAGGATTAGGATGTTCTGCAATACAAATTTAACAGCATCTGCCTGGTTGACTCAATTGCCAATATATGACAATCGTCTATTTAAACGGCGTATTATAAAGGACGCACGGCCAAGAACATTTACGTGCGGTTCGCAAGACAACTCCGTTGTCGGCGGCACTGTGCATATCCATACAGGCTGGTTTCTCCTGCACTGCGTCCATTTCTACCTTATGCTGAACAAAATGTGCGACAAGGACTTTAGCAACCGCGACACGCACCGTGGTTTTGCGACCAGGTAATGTGGACTTTCTAGGATTAGCGTTGTGCTTAGTAGTAAACAACTATTCCGTGGCACGATCGACTTGCGACAACTTTTGTGCATTCTGCATGGTCTTGGAGTAACATCTTTAAATTACTACATTTGACGATGTCAGGAAAATGCCCGAGCCTTGCGGAGATTATAGATAAGCTTCAGATAGGCATATGTATTATTTCGAGTAAACATATTGAACTATTTTGCAACTCCACCCGAGTTCGATACATTCGGGATCGTCAATATCATGAGGTATTTTTGGTTCCCCTTTCAAGTTTGTTATGTCGACGTTTGAAGTGTAATAGTATAATAACTTTGTGTTGTCTGTAGCACCATTATTGCAATGTAGTGTTTAAAGTGTAGGCACCTGGGATCAAGTTAAGAATGAGGTTAAGCCTTTGCTTTGAAACAGTGTTAGCATGAAATTAATATGGAGCTTTCAACATTTTTGCATTGGTCAGTAGCATTTTTTAACCTGTTTGTTAGTGCTACTCAGTTTGCAAAATATGGCATAAAAATATGGGCATGCTTGCAAGGTCTTATGACTGGTTTTCTGTTTCAGGACATGCCCTTTACAGCTGAAGGCCTGACACCAGATATCATCATTAATCCCCATGCCATCCCTTCTCGTATGACCATCGGCCATCTTATTGAGTGCCTGCAAGGCAAGGTCTCCGCCAACAAGGGTGAAATCGGTGATGCTACGCCTTTTAATGATTCTGTCAACGTGCAGAAGATCTCCAACCTCCTTCAGGAGTATGGCTACCACCTAAGAGGAAATGAGGTAAGGAAGGCATATGGGTATGTCTGGCAGGCCAGCTGACATGGCCGTTATCCTTGTAATCTTTAGTTGATTTGTCGCTGAAAATTTGCAAAACCTTAGAACAACTTAAGTGGTTTGGTTACAGGTTATTGAACTGGAACTGAACAAAAAAAAAAGCATTATTTTTGCTCGAACTGGAACATTATTTTTTTTTTTCACTCTGGAGTGAAACCGAAAAGAATAAGAGGCTAGGCATATTTTCTGGGGCTTCATCCACGCATTGCGTGCACTTGTGGCTGAACTATGCTACCTCATCTGTAAATACACACCCCCTTCCCCTGATTTCAGAAGTTGAAACATCATTAGTACGGTTTTCAATGTGTCGTGTCGCAGGGCAGACATGTTACTAATGCACTCATGTTTTAAATAGGTGACTGTCAAATACTTTTTCTTTAGTCTGAATATAATTATGACCATTGAAATAAAAAGTGCTTCCTAGCTGGGTGGTGGATTTTCATCACACAAGTTTAAAGGCCAACTGCAACGAAAATTTTATGACTGTGTAATGGGGTCTCCAAACGCGCTCTTGGGGCAAAGGGATGATAACGCAGCAGTGCAAACAATCAAAAGGACATTTGTTACACCTTTCATACACCAATGCCAGCTAGCCAAATACCACCAATAAATTATGCCGATGGGCACGGACAAATTGAGGAAGTCCGACTCGCCGCTACAAAGATATTGAGCGAACATGTTTTCCCCCCATGGTGGACACCAATGCCTCATCGTTCACATGTACAGTCACGCGAACAGTGGCACGTTCGAACGATTGAGGTAATCCACCCTGGTGTCCCGCTCTGAAGCCTTTCTTGGGGCGGTCGGCCAGCGTACGAGATAACTGCACATGCCGCCAGAGAGGAAGAGGCTACTCCCTCTCGTGCCCGAGTAACCCTGCCGTTAGGTGGTGCTAACAGCATAGCAGTTGTGCCATCTCTTGTGCTATTCTGCAGCTACACCGATCGCCGGCGGCACACGGCTATGCAGAGAAGCCAAATTACAGGAGGTGCGAGAACCATGCAGAGAAAACTATATAAGGGGACGCAAGAGAGTCAAGCGTCCCCACAGACCTTAGCTACCTTAGACTGAGTCGACCGAGAAAGCAACTACCACTATCTGTAGTCAAGGATGAAAAGTAGCTGAGGCTCGGTGCAAAGTGCGCGTAAAAGTCATGGCCGGACTCGGGCCGTGGTAAAGTTTTGCCATTTCGCTCTGGCAGCATCGCATTACGGCATTGCTTGCTGCTGCATCTACACCATAGCTGCTGCATCGGGTTCTCCTTCGTGACAAATGCAGTTCTTCCTGACAGCGTTCCTGGCGTTGTGTCGGAAAGGCTTTGTCAGAAATCCGTGTCTAAAAGTGTCCGATGTGGAGAAGTGCAAAGTGTCTCGAAGATGATGCACCACCAGAAATGATTGCTTGAGGATGTTGCCCCTGAGTCTGACAACTTACCTTTGCTCTTTGTGTGCCATCGCAACTATCGTACTTATAATAATCCTGATAGAGCGCTTGGCAAGCATATCTTGCACGGGTAAGTGACTGTGCTCGCGAAATGTAGCCTGTGCAGCTTCGTCAAGTGCAGTTTGCATGCTTTCTGTGCGTTAGCTGGCCCGCATCTCACTTGCCTGCTGTGGTGCCGTGCATGCTTACGCCCTGAAATCTGGGACAGGAAAGACATGTTCTGCCTTGCTCTGTGAAGCGTTGTGTACTGCACAGCCATTGCTTGTGTTCGAATACATGTTTAAGCACCCAATGGCCACGCAGTGCGGCGGCATTTTTGTAACAGCTCAAATTATGTGTGCTGCAAGAAACCAGACCAAGAGAGACATCCAACTTGCAGCTGTTGAGCAGGGCACTTGGGTGCAACTAAGAGATCAGCAGATGTGTATGGTTCTGGTACTTTCACCACAGCTGCATTGCTACCGCTCACTGCCAGGTGCCCGCGTCATCTGCTTAGGTGCTATTTGGATACAGATAATAAGAAAAGTAGGCAATTACCAGCCCTACGGCTTTGCTAAGATTACTTTGATAGTATATGCTATGCATCTATAGGCAATTTAGCCCAAATAATATTTTGCTTCAGTTGGCCTTGAAGTAGGTGCAATGGAAATTACATATTGCTTCTGTCATATGCTTCCGCAACATCTAAGCTCTTCTTGCTTACTATCCCAGGTTGTTGCAAATGTTTTATTTATAATAAACAGGAATGACCTGCCCTCTTGGTAGTGACATTCTAGGGAGAAATGGGAGAGAGAAAGTGAACTAACAAAGGACAAGTTAAAATTGTGCGGACAAAGACGTATCAGAGAAAGATTGTACAACAGTCCACAGTCCTCTTTCTGACCATTGGCTTCCCTCTTGACTTTTTCCTTTGCGGAAAACTCGAGTGATGAAGGGCTGCAAGTACACTGCTTATTATACTGCGTATGTGCTGGGTAAAGGCTATCCTATACGAGGTGGAAGACATTGGTTCACTTTCCTGTGTTACACCTCAAGCAGTGATCTGCAGATGTCTGGTCCGATATGACGTGCTTACTGTCCTTAACCCTTTATGCCAATTAGTTGTGTTGATTGAAAACTTATTTTCACTGCATTTCTTGCATCTCCAGAATCATAAAAAGCATACAGCTGCAGAATAGATTGAGAGTTTTCAGTTCTTTTGTGAGTTTTGTCAAGTTCACAATGTGGACTCCATGTGAAAACTCACGGAAGTAACATTAGATATGCGAACATAAAATAGTTTATTTCATGTCTACCGGACTTGAAATGCACCTATCCAGCCACCTGAAAATTACTGGTGCAATGCATTGTGAAAAACAATAAAAGAAGTGAAGCCGCTGCATACAATGACATACTCACACCAAGCAAAATGCCCAATGACATACCTTCGTACTTGTTTTACTAATACAATTTGCCTGTGTAATTAAAACTTGCGGCACTCTTTCAATCAGAAGCGTTTCAAGATGTATGGGACACATTTTAAATATCCTCACTTTAATCAATGCTGTTGCTTTTGATGCATTATTTTGGCATACACATTTGTGTACATAGCGTCTGTAAGGTTAAACTTTCGCTGTTCATCCACAATTCTGCCAGGGCTGAATTCACAAAGCGTTTCTTTCGTATGTAATCTTTTCCATTGCCTAGCCGCCTTTGCTTATAATATTTCCAGATTCAGGATTGGCTGAAATTTTCTTTTCGAACAATTCTAGCATGAGAGATTTGTGCATACGGGCCCTGGGTCCGTATTCATAAAGCCTCTTTTTAGTGCGCATATAGCCTCTTTGTTAGTTGAGCAAAAATATGTTACTGGGCCCTTGGCTGGACAAAATATCAATAGGCAGGTAATAGTGGGGTAAAAGGCATTGAAGTATTGGAAAAATGCTCTGAGTAGCTCGCTTACGGTTAAAGAAAGGAAGGTGTAAGCGGCCACTGGCAGAGATCGATGTGGGTGACATTGCGTCACCATGTACATAGCCTTATTATATGCACCACGTTGTGCAAAGTATGACCAATCAGTGTCCACCTATGCGATGTTTGTATATCATTACGGTCATTAGTCTTCCTGAATAGCGATCTCCATCGCATCTTGCCAAAGTAGGTCGAAGTTTGCTGCAAGATGCAGAGAGCATTGCTGATTTACATAGGCGTAAGCTGTCAAGTCTTTCTCAGTATCTGTAAAGGCTCCTTTTTTGGGACCTCGGAAACTTTGTCTCTTCCCACTGCATGCAAAAGACTTTCTTTGGTCACTCTAAACTGTCATGCTGCACAGTTTTGGCAGCATAAATCACTCCCCTCTTGCTGCCTCCCTGGAGCTGCTATCGTGCAGCCTGGCAACGGGGGAACTGTACAATGGTTTACATGATACTGGTGAATACAGTATTTCTTTTCTGCATTACAGTATGTATTTCATGGCAAATTTTTGGCATGACAGGCACGGGTGTTCGTCGTTTCAGTTCTCCACTTCCATTGCAGCACCTGATGGTGATAGGTACCTGCTGCTTTGCACCACATTTAAATAAAATGCGGGTTTTTACAGCTTGCCCACCCAACAAAGACGAAGGTGCAAACACTATCAGCATCCATCCTGTGCATTTCACCTTTCCATTGTTTCATAATGGGTTTTTTATGCTACTGGAAGACTGTGCCACTCCCTGACAAAAGAAAGCATTTAGCCCTTTCTGCTGCTGGTTTCATTTTACAAGTCTGGATTTACACATGTGCCTGTTTTGCTGCCCAGGTGATGTTCAATGGACACACAGGCCGAAAAATTAATGCACAGATCTTCTTGGGACCTACTTACTATCAGCGACTGAAGCACATGGTGGATGACAAGATCCACTCCCGAGCTCGAGGTCCTGTCCAGATTCTCGTGCGGCAACCTATGGAGGGAAGGGCTAGGTAAGCTGCTGTAATCAGGTGTTCCTACTCCAGGGCTGCACAACATATGGCCCGTGGGTCAGGGCAGATTTTTAGTGACTCGCAGCTGAGTTTAGACTTTTGTCGTGTACTGGTGCTTCAATCAGAGTGTGATCTAGGATAAAAAAGTATGACAATTTTGTCACCAAACACACAGCACAACATGAACCGTTTGCGGTGTCAGGTACATTAAACTAAAAATATCTGTGGGGCAGATAAAAAGGGTGCACGACCATTGAACATACTTGTTAACATACCAATTCCACGACCGCATTATAGCTTCTTGTCCATAGAACACCATGTACGGTTGAATTATTTATGACGAACTCAATAGTTCCGCAAAAAGTATGCATTATATCAGTAATTCATTATACATAGGCTCGCCCTTAAATACGCTAAAACATTAACCATGCTAAAGCTGGCATCAGCAGTTACAATATGGCAGCAATTTGCTCCTAAAACCAGATTTTCAGTGTCATTTTTGCTTCTGGTGCATTCTCACACTTAGCTGCAAATTTCTGTTAGAAATGTACATCTAAAGAACAAAATGCGGCGTCGCTTAGCTCTTTGAAAACGGCGCCCAGTTCCGACATGCCGCCATTCTGCGAAGGTTTTGTGTACAGAGTGGCCTCGGCATTATGACTGCACGTTGGCGACACAAAAGCTGTAAAATTACGTTATCTATGTTTTTGCAGACGAAAAAAATGTGATGCTCGAAAGTCGGAACACCACACCACCTTATAAGGTGGACATGAACCTTATAAGGGTCACCGATGGAATGGGACCCCAGTGTGGAGTACAAATAAACACATCACATAGTGCTGCGTAGTAAAAGAGTCTATGAAACTATGTTAAAAAACAAATTATCTTGGGCAGCAAGGGGCGGAAGAAAGAGGCTTGCTTTCATACCTTTCATGCCAGTAGTCCTGTTGTACTGTATTTACTCGCATAATGATCGCACCCCTAAATTCTGTCGTAAAAATTCGATTTTTTTTCCCCCGCGTAATGATCGCACCCCGAACTTGCCGCAGTGATATGTCGTGTGCCAAGTCTAGCTGATGATCATCATGTTTACCATTTGTCGAATGTTACGTAAATAACTCTTCAAGACTCACCAAGTGAACTGCACACACCAAACAGATTCCTAATTTTTGCCCACCCTTGGCGGAAACGTGCCGTATTAGCATAGCAGTAAACACAAATGCCGTAGTTTTCACCACATGCCCGCCATGTGTTTCTACGTCTGTGGCAGCTGAACGCGCCCATCTGTTTCTGTCCTCTAAAAGCGGACATGGCTATGCTGTTGCCGCAAATTTACCGATTTAAACGAAATAATTAATTATTTTGACGGAAGAAACTGTTTTGACACGCGTGACGCACTCACTACCTCCATGACTCACGAAAAAAAACGCGTTCGCTTAGCTCCGTCAGCCGCCATGTTTGTTTTGATGACATGGTTTTGATATCCCGCAGTGTTACAGCGGCAGCCGCCTGTTGGTTGACTTGTTGTAATGCCGCAACAACAAGCTGCCGACGCATTCCCATAATTCCTGAAAAAGCCACGTCGCCGCCATCGCCGCGTTTTTTCACCATTCTGTAACGTGGTGGTGTGCTTTGTGGTGGCTTGTATGAGTGCCGGTTCACGATGGGGCGATACGCGAGTTTCACTGCCGCGTTTAAGCTGAAGGCGGTTGATTACGCGTTCGAGCACGGCAACCGCGCTGCCGGCAGGCATTTCGGCGTCGACGAAATCAGAATTAGGTATTGGACAAATCAGCGTGAGAAGCTCATTGCTACCAACAGCACGCGCCGCGCTTTCCGCGAACCCAAAACTGGCAAGTTCCCTCACGTTGAGAAGGCAGTCCTCGAATACGTGAGGGACGTTTGCAAAGACAGTTGTGCAGTGTCGTTAGAAATGACACGGACGCAGGCACGCACAATTTCCCGGAGGCTGGGAATTGCCACAAAGGACTTCCGCGCTAGTTCCGGCTGGACGACACGCTTCATGCGGCGAAATGGACTGTCACTGAGGCGGCGGACGTCGTTGTGCCAGCGACTCCCATCCGCGTACGAAGACAAAGTCATCGACTTCTATAGGTTTGTCACGAAAATACGCGAGAAGAACGGCTTCCTGTTGTCATAAATAGGCAACGCGGACCAAACACCTTTGACATTCGACATGCCTCGAAGCACTCCGTCAAAAAGGTGCTCGGAGTGTCCTCGTAAAAACGTGTGGTGCGGAGAAGCAGCGATGCACTGTGATGCTCGTAGTGACGGCAGACGGGCGGAAGCTGCCGCCATATGTTATTCTAAAGCGGAAAACTATTCCGAAGGGAAAGTTTCCACATGGGATCCACATCCGCGCTCAAGAGAAAGGGTGGATGACGGCAGAACTCATGGTAGACTGGATTAGGTCGGTCTGGGGACAAAGAGCAGGAGCACTTCTGCTTCCTTCACTGCTTGTGCTGCATAGCTTTCGAGGCCATCTCGTCGACAGTGTCCGTGTTGAACTTAAGGAGCGGCGCACTGAACTTGCAGTGATCGCTGGTGGTCTAACGTCGCTGCTACAGCCTCTGGACGTATCACTGAACAAACCGTTCAAGGACAATGTTCAGAGGCTGTACGCAGAGTGGATGGCGGCGGGCGACCATGATTTCACGCCAAGCGGCAAAATCAGGAGACCGTCCGTGGAAGTCCTTTGCTCATGGATTGTCGGAAGCGTGGAGTAGCATCTCCGATGAGGTGGTCGCCAACAGCTTCAAGAAGACAGGCATATCTAACGCGCTCGACGAAACGGAAGATAACCTTCTGTGGGACTGTGATGACACTGCCGGTTCCGACAGGGAATCGAGCGGCGACGACACTGACGCCAGTGACGCTTCAGACTCTGAATGAAAGTTAGGGGGTCAGTGAATGAAAAAGGGCAATATGCAATGCATGTAGTTCCTGCGTAATGTGTGCGTTTATTACAAAGGTAAGCCTTACTCTACTTTTATTTTTGGTTATGTTCATGATAGCTATCGTAATAATTCTGATACACGACTTGTTTGCGTTTTCGGGGCTCAAAATATTATTTCGCGGAAAATTTACCCCACGTAATGATCGCACCCCGAAATTTGCGTCAATTAAAAAAAAAAAGTGCGATCATTATGCGAGTAAATACAGTAATTCGAATCAATAAAATGAGCAGAGCTATATTGAATAACTTCTAGGGTGTTGTGTTTACATTTCTAGGGTCCCAGACTGATGAAGCTTATTCCAATTTCTGTCTCATTAATGTTTCGTAAAGCAATAGTTTTAAAGAGTTTCAACTATTAAAAATTAATGATTTGAATAACCAAAAGTGCAGTTAGCATTATTTTTGTTTGAGGGGCGTTCATGAAGTTCGTATTATCAGTGCGACAGATTTAGAAAAGGCGTGCACAATATGCATCAAAATAAGTGTGCGTCTGTCTAGTTTTAGCGTAATATAAAACTAATGTTCTATATAATACCGCGCAACACCACTAGGGGGCCAAAACAAAAATGGCACCACCCATTGGGAAAGTTGAAGCACGTGCAGTGATCCGCTTTCTGTATTTGAAGGGACAAGATGCCAAGACGATTCACGCCGAGCTGGTGGCAGTGTACAGTGACAATGCCCCAGCCTATGACACTGTTGTCAAATGGCACAGACGATTTCAGTGCAGTCAAACAAGCCTGATCAACTTCGAACGAAGTGGCCGCCCTTCGCTCGATGGTGAACCACAAATTGCTGTGCAAGTGGAAGCTCTCATACTCGCTGACCGGCGGATTACTGTTGAAGAATTGGGAGGACAGGTTAACGTAAGTGCAGGCTCTCTGCACAACATACTTCACTACAACCTGCATATGACGAAAGTTGCCGCGCGCTGGGTTCCGTGTTTGCTGACGCCAGTGCAAAAAGACTTGCGGAAGGAAGCAGCCGCAAAAAATGTTGATGCTTTGCGAAAGCAACCCTGACCGACTTTTTTGAACGCCTGATAACCATGGATGAGTGTGCGGTGCACAATTATGACCCTGAAACAAAACTTCAAAGCATATTTCAATGGAAGCATGGAAACTCACCAGCGCTAACAAATTTGAAGGTTGTGCCGTCACGACGCAAGGTCATGCTGAACACCTTCTGGGACTGCTGTGGTGCTCTTCTCACAGATTTTGCCAGCAAAGGCCAAACTATTACAGCAAAGTACTATTACAAGCTTCTCAACAAATTGCGAGGTGCTATCAAGGAGAAGCATTGAGGAAAGCTTATGAAAGGCGTCCATCTGCTCCATGACAATGCACCGGCTCACTCAGCACTTGTGACGGCGACACATTCAGCCTCCTTAGGCTACTGAATTTTGCCTCACTCGCCATATTCACCTGACCTCGCACCAAGTGACTTCTTCTTCCCTCACATGAAGAGCACACTGCGCAGAAACATTTTCGGGACGACGAAGAAGTCATCGCTCAAGTCGAGCTCTTCCTGAACTCTCAAAATGAAAAGTTCTACAGCAGTGCACTGCGGCAGCTCTTGCATTGTTGGCAGAAGTGCATGACTTTGGGAGGAGATTATGTAGAGAAGGAATAAACTTCCAATAAAATTTTGTTTCTTTGTCTCTCTTTTTTCATGCCAATAATACAAACTTTATGAACGCCCCTCGTAAGGTTAATATGGGTTGGTCAGGCAAAGTCCAATATGATATGGATTCCTAAGTAAGTGGAACCCCGATTATACGACTTTGAGGGGGCCATACAAAACCGTCGTATAATCCAGGTGTCACATAATCGAAAAACTAAGAATATAGGCAGTGCGCTCAGTCTTGCCCAAAAAATGGGTACAGACCGCCTGAAAAAGCCCGTGGCACGAACCTGCACTGCTTCCAAGGAAGGTAGATAAAATTGAAAAATTACCATATTTATTTGATTGTTACGCGAGTTTTTTTTTTTTTTTTTTCATGACTTTCATTGCTTGAACTCGACCCTGATGTTACATTCGAATAATGGCAAAAATTGATCACTTTGAAACAAATATTCTGAATCTCGCGATATTTAGCGTTACGATGGCAACCTGTCACCTTACGTCTTGATCCAATCCATAGACAAGTCGACTAAGTCAGAACTTGTTTTTGGTAGGAATCGGGGCTATTTTCGCTGTGCTTGCAACTTGTTACGATTCTGCAATACCCTACGGCATTTTGCGATTCGACTCCATTCATTCGCGACGTTATGGCGATGCAGTGCATTCGGTATGACGGTCGCTTCGAGAGACAATCAATTTTGATGGCCGAAGAGCTGGGAAAGTCCATCGTGGCTCGGTGTCTCGTTGTCTCGTTGTCAAGGATTCGACGATTTGCAGATGACGGGACCAGTGGCAGGCCCACTATGCGAGGCCAGTCGGGAAGACTCTGTACAACTTAAAAACTTAAAGTGGCCTCGTAGTAACCCCGAATGAAATGATTTTGCGGTCTTTTAAGAAGTAGTACTTAAATCTCAAACAAGCTCGACGGTATCTGATGACGATACTTGGGCGATCACTTTTGGAGCTAGTTTCGCTTTCGAGAGATTCGGCTCGTTCCGGCACTGAACCCCTCGAAGTATACTGCCGACAGCTCTCGTGGTGCTGTTAGCGAGCTTAGGACAGCGCCAGAAATACTTGTCAGGGTCACTTTCAGTGACGAGCCGCGCGAAATTTCGCGAAGGTGAAACTATCTACGAAAGTGATCACCTGAGAAGACGGCCCAAGGAAAGCTCCGTCACCTCTTCAGACGACCATGATGAGTGAAGAGAACATTTCCAAATTGCGATTCATTAAGTAAAGGTACCGTTGCTTTTTCCGTTCATCTAGCGTTACATTAACGGTCTTATTTTCTTTATTTCGCGGACTGGAAGGGGGAAATATCGGTATTTGCGCACGTCGTTCCAGCCATCAGCAGTGTGCTTACGTACCAGTTTGAGTCTTCTTATTTCTTTATTTCGCGTGACTGAAATTGAATCTCGCGTTACAATCGTGGTCACGTTACATTCGGGTAAATACGGTATTGCGCACTCGTTACCAGCCATCAGCAGTGTGCTTACGTACCAGTTTGAGTCTTCTTATTTTCTTTATTTCGCGTGACTGGAAAGTCGCATCTCGCGTTACAATCGTGGTCACGTTACATTCGGGTAAATACGGTATTGCGCACTCGTTACCAGCCATCAGCAGTTTGCTTACGTGCCAGTTTGAGTCTGTTTAGAACTTTTTTTTTTTTTTTATCTCAGACGGTACCAGAGAAACATTGTATGAGGCAGGTCAGCGTAAAATTGCGTCGTATAATAGAGGTTATTAATACATTATTTCTGTGGGAGTTTTGCCAGGACCAAACCAATTCGTTGTAAAATGCGGGTCGTTGCATGACCAGGGGCAGTCTAATTGAGGTTCCCCTGTAATTGTACAAGTTGACAGGGTCTAATGGAAAGTGTTTTGCAAGACACATTAGGGGTCTTTGATACGCACATGAATTGACGTTTGTTAACATTTAATTTTATTAGCCATAGATTACACATATATCAAGATCAGATTGTGGACTTCTAGTGCCAGAGTTGCTAGTATAATTCGACTTAAATATTACACAATCACGAGACAAAAGCCAGGGTTACGGGCTATGCTGAAAAGACTGCGGTCATGCTCATTTATGATAACTCCGTCCCCCCCCCCCCCCCCCACAGTGTGCTGCTGTAGGTGGCTGGTATTCGTGTATGTATAAATCAAGAAACCCCTGTTATACTTACCAAATGTCACCTGAAACAGCAAAGGCCTTGTTGCTTGTCCCTTCTGAAATAGTCTTTCTTTTTATTTTTGCACAATGCATTGTGGCCAAATCATGGAATACTAGATCATGGGGCTTTGCTTGATCCAAACGCCAAACATCGTTAGGACAAATAAATGTGCTGCTCGTCGCTCTCAAAATGGTTGTGAAACGTGTGCCAGTGATTCAAGCCAGCGTCAGCCAACAATAAAGTTATTTCACTCACTCACTCTTCACAACATAGCTGGCGTGGTTGCGACATTAAAAAATATTCCACGTGGCAGCACTAATGAATCGCGATGCTAGTTTTTCCTCCTTTCACTCGCTCCTTTCGCCTTTATTTTTGCACAGCAAAATACGGTGCTGCCACTGTCTGAAGCTTGCACCTCTCCTCTTTATCACGAGACGGCATGCCAGATGGCTGTGCGTCTGCTTACCAGAGGGGTGCTCTCTTTAAATTTAATCGAGGCTCCCTCATCATCAATCTAAGATGGACATTATATACATTGTACTTTTCTTCTCGTATATATATATATATATATATATATATATATATATATATATATATAATGTGCGAAAATACGATGGCACCAAGATGGTGACATTGCGTTAAATGGAAAGCCTAATTTTCTACCTGATTTTCGTTGGCAGTATATTAGAAAAGGGGTATTTCCCTACGTGATAAACAATTTTGACCAAAATGTTCATTCTAATTGCCAAGTTTCCCCTCAAAGAGGTGGGCATGAAACCTGAGCACCGTGTGGAGAACCCTGATGTTCTTGTTTTTTTTGTTGTTGTTGGGGGGTTGTTGGATGAGTATACATGACATCAGAATCTGGCTTTGTCACACTTAAGCATCCCATTCGGATTTGTGCACTTGAATTGGTTATGTCTGTGACATCGCAGCAGGCTAGAAGGGGTGTCCTCTTCTGCTGCAGCCATAAACTTTGCCTGCAGCTGGTCCCAATGTTGAATATGATGTGCAGAGATGGTGGCCTGCGTTTTGGTGAGATGGAGCGGGACTGCCAGATCTCGCATGGAGCAGCCCAGTTTCTGCGTGAACGGCTGTTTGAAGTGTCGGATCCATACCGAGCACACATCTGCAACCTCTGTGGCCTGCTGGCCATTGCTAACCTGCGCAACAACACCTTTGAATGCAAGGGCTGCCGAAACAAGACACAGGTAATGATGACCTTTTTGCGTCTGTGTTCTTCTTTATTTATTTACTGTTAAACTCTGGGTTTCATGAAGGTGCAAAAAAAGTCTGGAAGGCCGATGTGCAACTTAGGGCCGACTCTGGGACTTTAGAATCTGCATTATCTTGGGGTGTGTGAATAAAGAAATTTCTGCTCATGTAGTTAAGGAGCAGATTGGAGAAAATGGCAGAAAAACGAGAAATTTCATTCTGTTTATAGTTCATTCTCTAGAAGTAAAAAAATACAAAGGTAAGTAGAGTAAAAACTTGAAGAACGTATAGCATCTTTGCCACAAATTTCTAACTGCAGTATTACAAACTGTTAAGGATCATGTACAAAACACTTGTCTCTTCACATGTTTATTTTGCATGACTTGGCTTACGCGTTTAACAGTGAAAGCACCTTGAAGTGGTTGGGGGGAGGGAGCCATGAAATATGATTGCATAGTGCCCTTATGCGCATGAATTGGTGTGCTTGCTAAAATTTTTTGTCATCTGGCTTCTTTTAGTAAAGCTGCCGAGTTCTGATTGAGCACAAAAAGGGGCGCACAACATCCATGTGTCTCCATACAAGAGCGACAGGTCGACAAGTGTGCTATGGTGCATGCGAATGCAAGGAGCTTTGCCGTCATGCTACCTGGGCATGTAGTCATAGCATTTCTACCAGGGTTCAGAACCAAGATTTTGTTTCAAGGCCCAAATAACTGACTTTTTAGACAGGTTACTGTGTAAAAAGGTTAATGCCATTCCTAGAGTGCCTTGTTTTCGTCAGGGTGCATTTTTCACTCTGCAGAGGGAAATTAACAGCACTTTTAGCAGCACATTTATACATGACCTAGGGACGGGCGAATATTCGGTATTCTCAAATATTTGATCGAATAATTCTATAGTCGTTATTCGCTTCGATTCGAATTCAGGTATTCGATATTTTCGAATTATTCGGCACTCCCAAATAGGCAGCCAGAAGCCACGGACGGCCAGTACACATCTCGGAGGCTATGCTTCATGTCATGGCTGCCATACATCAACCATAAATCTTGAAGGCTATACGTTTTTGCATTAAAGAGCCGGAAATGTGCGACGCAAAAGAGCAGAAACGACACTAGCGTACAACCTAAATGAAGCGGCTGAATCCGCATCGCCATAGTTATCAGCGGAAATTGTACGTGAATGACAGCAACGACGGAACGCTTCGTGCCTATTTGTGCCTTTATTGCGTTTACCACTGCAGATAACAATGCGTTGGCCGTGGAATTTCATAGTCGCCATCCATGATGTGGATTGGCTCTCACAACTGAAATGTGCATAAAAAAATTACGACATCATCGAGGTGGCAAATACAAATCTGCCATTTTAAACCATGCAGAATAGTGTCCATGAACCTTTCGAATGTAGCCGGTGCATTTCACAATCCGAACGGCATGACGTTGAATTGGTACAGCCCATCTGGCGTAACGAATACCGTTTTTTCCTTGTCATTTGGGTGCATCGGAATTTGCCAATAACTGGCTCTCAGATCCATGGAAGAAAAGTAGGAAGCAGAATGCAGGCAGTCGATGGCGTCATCAATACGGGGCAGCGTATAGATGTCTTTCTTGGTTACGGAATTCAGTCGGCGATAGTCAACGCAGAATCTCCACGTACCATCTTTCGTCACAAGAATGATGGGAGCGGCCCAGGCAATCGTGGATTCTTGAATTACTCCCTTTCCTAGCATCTCTTGCACTTGCTCGTTGATGATGGTGCACTCAGATAGTAATACTCTGTAATACCCGTGCCACATGGACAAAGTAAAGTGCACTTTGAGCGAGTGCACTTCAACGCGCTGAATGTCACTTTGGCAGCGCGCTGCTACACGAGAAAGAAATGCGTGCTTTCAAACTGATGGTCATGCTGCTACACGAGAAAGAAATGTGTGCTTTCAAATTGATGGTCATGGCGGCCATGGCGATCGGGAGTCAGACGGGAAAGGATATATTGTTAATATAAAGATGTGTGCCCGAAAACTGTTTATTATTGTTCGAAACAACGTTAAAATCTACCTTTACAAGCGCCGGAAACGATTGCAACTTGACCAGCAACCGTCAAAATGACTCGATCCGCCAAACTGCGCAGCCGTTACTCGGCGTGGTCGTGAACAGCCTGAGAGTGAGAGTAGTTTTTTGCTGTTCATGTTTTTTTGCGATGTGGCGCATTTTATTATCTTGTAACGCTAGCAATTTAAAACAATGTTATTAAAAGTTACTCCTGACTCTTTCAATAATACTTTACTTATTTTTTTACTCATTGCTACCGAGGCTACACACTTTGCCGCAGCGAAGTGAGTTCGCCGAACACACTCGCCGGTGAGTGCGCTGTGCAGTGAGTGCCACTAAGCGTTCCCGTGTGGCAGCTTGCGAATGACACTAGTCGCGAAGTGCACTCGCTCAAAGTGCACTTTACCTTGCCCGTGTGGCACGGGTATAAGGTTTCTGCCGTACGAGATGCGCTGAAGTGGTGTTGATACGATGACGTGTTCGAGACGCTGGAATTAAAGGCATTTTGCCGTTTTTTGAAAGTCGAACACTTTCAAGTGCTTGGAGAGAACGCCCAGTAGTGTGTGACGTTCGCTTTGGCTCAGTGACTTGCGGATCATTTGTACAAGTTGTGAATCGGCTGAACCTTGAGAACCGAGATGTCCATTCTCGCCTGTAGCATCGACAAGTGCAACCAGCGTTGTAGAGCATTTGGGTTTGAATACGGCAAGTTTCATGCCACTGAGGCAACACTGCAGGCTCCATTGAACTGGTAATTGTCCACACACATGCGCGGCCCTCAACTACAGACACCACGCAATGGGGAACTAAAATGCTCTTTTTCACACAGGTCACATGAATCGATTCAAGCATCGCGTCGAACATGGCAAGGTCGTTACTAGAACAGGTTACTGGAATGCACACAGCAGAAAATGCAGGAACGACCGTGTCCTAGGAGACAAAAAAGATGCATTCATAACAGGATGAATTTTCCAATAGCGCAGCTGGGAAACTACCATGCACGGAAAGGTGCCCACTTCTACAGTCAACAGTTGCCCCACACTCCCGCAAAAAATCGATTCCCAAAATAACGTCATGCGTAGATTGTGCAATAACCGCGAATTCTGTGGGAAACACCCTGCCACACAGACACATCCACAGTGCAAACTCCACCGGACACAACGCATCACCGCTCACACCACGGAATGTCGCACCACGGCTTAGACAAAACATCACTTTCAGTCCAATAAGGTTCTTAAAATTAACACTCATCACAGAAATTGTCACACCTGTATCCACAAGTGCCATGGTAGGTACGCCGTCAACAAGTACATGAACTTTGTTTTTCAGCATAAACACTGATGGAGTATATCTGTCGGTAGTGTCTGGTACCTTGCGGCCTCACCCCCATTGGCTGCACCGACTAGTTTTCCGGCGACTATGACTGCGTGCGTTGCTGCGGCGATGGGGATCGTCGAGCACGTGGGGCTGGTGGCGGCGTTAAGCTTCGATCAGAGGCCGGTGAGGGGTATCGTAAACTGGTGGGCGTGCGTGGTGGCCGTGGCTTAGAGAATGGGCGGTCGAAAGGCTGGGGAGACATGAGCAAGGGATCTCGGTGGTATGTAGGGGGGTTGTTGCAAAATCGCGAGATGTGATCCGGGACGCCGCAGCTGTAACACACCGGCAAAGGTCGAGACACCCGCAGCAGCTCAGTCACACATGAATCAACATAACATGAACATAACGTAACATGAACCAGTCCTGTCAGAAGGCATTGGGTAGCAGTATCGCTCTTCATGGGGACGGTAGCCAGCCGACGTTCGTTGAGTGAAACGAGGTGAGTGAAAATGCCGATCGGAGTACTCAAGTGTTCGCAGTGTGCCTTGGCATTCATCGACGTCTGCTGCATTAACTGATGGCTGCCATGGGGCCAGAGCGGCTGGCGTTCGCGCTTGTGCTGTCTCTCTTGCATAGCCGTCCTGAAAGGCGCTGGGACAATGAGATTTGCTGACATCGAAGCAATTCTTCCCGTACAATCTGGCGTATTGTCGACAAGAGGTCATTAGGCGACACAGTGTCGACTCTAGCCACTGTTGGGACGTTTGACAGACAGCCAAATTTCGGAGCTATCCGTCGCATCTTCAGTGTTTCAAATGTGTGACAGTGCTGCATCACGTCGGACACGGAGTTCAAGTTTTCTTTGTCAATCAAAAAACTGTACACGTCTTCGGCTATCCCCTTCAGAACGTGTCCAACCTTGTCCTCTTCACTCATCCTGGGATTCACTATCTTGCACAGCTTCAAAATTTCTTCTATATATGTGGTACATGTCACCCCTGGAAGCTGTACCCTCTGAGCCAATATCTGCTCCGCTCGCTTCTTCTTCGCGTTAGAATCGCCAAAGCACTTCTGTACTTCCTCAACAAAACGATCCCAAGTGGTGAACATGTCCTCGTGATTTTCATACGACATGAGAGCGGTGTTCGTCAGTGAAAATAGAACATAACTGAGCTGCGCTGCCGAGTCCCAGCCGTTGCTTCTGCTCACCCTCTTATGGTTCTTGAGCCATTCGTCAGCGTCTTCTTTTGAGGTCCCGCTGAAGTTTGGCGGCACTCGGTAGTACGGACAGGGGCCCGTAGGAGTTGCCCCCGATGCATCAGAGGTCTGGAGTTGGAACATCATCTCGATCGGCGAAGGTGGAAGTCCAGCAGGGCGGCGGATGCGGCGAAGACCAAGGAGTAGAGCTTCCGTCGTTGGGTTCGTATTACCCAGCACCGTCCACCCATCTGTTACGGCCTCGGGAGAGGGTTAAGGGAGCATTTAATGACTAAGGCACAAAGATGTAGCTCCTTGGGATATACTGCCTGGTATGAATCGTAGGAGCAACGTCGTCCTCCTCTTTCTCTTCTCCCGCTTCCCTCACTTTTCACTGGCAGTGACACGGCGCAACAATATCGACGATTATGAAAACCAGGAGCGCCACAATCATGAAGACTCCGTAGAGGCGATCGTTGTCGCGACAGACGGCGTTGTACGACGGGGGTGACGACAGCAGCAGCAGTGACGACGAAATTGACAGTGGCCCGTCTTGGACACCAAACCCGATGTTCAACCAAAGTGCAATGTCGATTATCGAGTCGCTCATTGAATTCATGCACGCTAAATTATAGCCGCCAATGTTCTCGCAGCTGATGGACGCGATGTGCACAGCGGTAATTCGAAACTTCTGCGAAAGCAAGTGCAGGTTTCTATTTCAGTGCGCCTTTGCGGCGCTATTTAGAGGTATGATTAACTCATTTTTCACAGCCTGCTTTCTACAACGTCGATTTTTTATTGCAAGTGGCAATTTCGGTTTCGGGACTGCAAAGGTATATTCGTTTTTTTTTTTTTTTTGACAGTCCAGATATATAGCGATGATCGGTTATAACGATCGGATTTCTCGTTCTTCTCTATATCGTTATAAGTAGACTGCGCTGTACGCGGCAGTTTCAATTTCAGTTCGGTTCCAGTTTCGTTCTCGACAAGTTTGTTGAAGCGGAAATGCCAAATAAAACGCCTTCGTTATGAAGAGATCTTTTTTTTTTTTTGTACTATTTTCTGTGAGCAGCTGACAGGGAATCGGAAAATCTTCGTTGTGGACGAAATTTAGTTATAGCAGCGTTCGTTGTAGGGTGATTCGACTGTTTTAGTCTCTGGACCAAATTGAAAACAAAAGTCTGCAAGTTCTTTCGCTGGGGAGTGCTCATTTTTGATATAGTGTTCACTAGCTGCTGCTTAGTAAAATACATTGGTTGAGCCCTGGGATTGTTTGGGGGATGCTGGTTGTTATCATTGATTGATGACTACTTCTGAACATTGTTGAGAACTTGCTGGCTGGTAACATAATTCAAATAAAAGCATCACTCTTTCTACTCTGTGTTGGCCAAGTGCAGGCAGTCGTGCGCGTGAGTCGGAAATAGGGATGGGCGAATATTCGGTCGAATAATTTTATATTCGTTATTCGCTTCGATTTGAATTCAGGTATTCAATATTTTCAAATTATTCGGCGCTCCCGAATAGGCAGCCAAAAGCCACGGTCGGCCAGTACACATCTCGGAGGCTATGCTTCCCATCATGGGCTGCCATACATCAACCATAAATCTGAAAGGCTATACGTTTTGCAATAAAGAGTCGGAAATGTGCGACACAAAAGAGCAGAAACGGCGCTAGCGTACAACCGAAACGAAGCAGCGGAGTCCGCATCGCCATAGTCATCAGCGTAAATTGTACGTGAATGACAGCAACGATGGAACGTTTGTGCCTTTATTGCGTTTACCGCCGCGCATAACAACGCGTTGGCCGCGGTATTTCATAGTCGCCATCTATGATCGTGTCGATAGCTGCCGCAGCTTCTTCTGCAGCAGTTGTCGCAAAAAGTAGTTTCGTTTTGACTCAATACACACATTGGCCGCGTGCCTAAAAAGCTGCGTAGTGGCCATCCATGATCGCATAGATAGCGACCACAATTTCGTCTGCAGTCAGCGAACGGTAGTTCGTTCTGATTTGGTGTGTGCGTCAGCCGCATGCCTGGTACGGCCACGCTAGCAGCAAAAATGCTTGCATCATGCCGCGAGCGGCAAGTTGCCGCGCCTCAGCGCCTTGCCGCGAAGTCCACCATGGCAATCGCGTCTTGCCGTGCGGCAGCGCAATATGATCTCGTGCGCTCTCGGAACGCGGAATCACCGTGAGCGAAAAGGGTGCGATCGAACAGCATTCAAAAATCGCCTCTATAGAACCGCGAGAGACAACGATCGTCGATCGATAATCCGGCGCAGAGCGGCGGAGGTCCGGTTGTCATGGCTCCGTGACGTCACCCTCGTCGCTCTTGATTGGTTCTTCATCTCGCGGCGCGCGGCACTTGCTGCAGAAATGGGAGGCCCATTTCGCGCGGCACCCGATTCCTGCCACTTTTGCCGCCTGCAGCATGACGGGCACGTTTTTGCCGCTAGCGTGGCCGTACCCTTAAGCACTGCAAAGTCGCCGTTCATAATCGCGTCGATAGCGGTTGCGACAAACAGTTGTTTCGGTTTGACTCGGTGCAAAGCTGTCGAGGATGATGAGCACCGGCTACATCGCGATGCATGGGAGTCTGTTGGCGGTCAGCTTACTAGCAAAAAAATAATCGTGATGTGCGCGCGGTAGTGCAAAGCGTGTCGCAAATGATGGCGCGCGCCGCGGCCGAGCTGCGAAGGAAGACGCGAGGCCTCGATCGCCGCTGCGAGAGCCAATCAGTCACGAGATGACGAGAATTGCAGCTTCCGCACTGCTTTTGTGCAAAATAGCAAGAGGATTTGCTCAACCATTACACTAATAAAATCGTGCTGACGTAGTAAGCATTTGCTTATTGTTTTCTGGATACCCTGATAATTCGGCATTTGGTTAATTTGGACATTTTTTTTTTTCGGTCCCGTGAAATTCGAATTAACTAGGTTTTACTGTAATATGTGATATATACTATTCTAATGATTCGATTCGAAATTATTCGACCAAATCACTATTCGCCCATCCCTTGTTGGAAACATTGAATTGTATGCTGTGAGATGTCCGAAATAACTGCCTATGTCCGAAATAACTGCCTTAGTGATATGTCTATGGGCTAAGTGGCACTGTTGTGAACACGTCTGAATAGTCAAGCATGTGCAAGTTTTTAGTGTCTGCAAAATCGGTCGGTCACTGTATTTCTAAGATGGTCGGTGCACCTGCTTTTCTGTTCTATCAGCCTTTAAAAAAATGATATTGTGCCCTCTGCTGCTTTGTTCTTGCTCAGACTTTGTAACAAGACCAAATGTTTGGTCCCCAATAAAATGCTTGGCATTGTTGCTTGTATGGTTCATCTAGCAACTACGATTGTATATGTACTTTGTCATTGAAGAAAAAAAACACGAAGATCTTTAACGAGTGTTTGCCTAGCATGCTACTCCAGATGGCAAGATATGAAATGATGCTCGAGTGCCTAGTGCAGGCCACTGTCCCTAAGGAAGGCTAAGAGTGCCTTTGTTGCGCACAAAGCACTGCTCCAAGGTGCAAACACCTACACAGTGCAGCACTACGGAGGGGCGGCTACGTAATTAAAGTATTTTCACTGTAGCCCTTAAGGTCACGAATTTATACGTGGACGTTGAGAACGCGTATGCAAAGACAATACGAGGCAAAGAATACACCAGGGTATTTTTAGTATCTATAATTACGGCAACCACCAGTGGGAAAATACAGACTTTCAGATATCGGGAAGAAATGTAAAGATTGATAAGTGTATGCTCCTTTCAGACGTACAGTCAAACCTCGATATAACGAAGTTGTACTTGCAGCGAAAAACCTCCTTATATCGAGAATTTCGTTATATTGAGGTTTCGTTAATTTAATAGAGCTAAGAGAGTGAAATAAAAGTAGTGCGTTACATCGCAAATTTCGTTAAATCCAGGTTCGTTATATCGAGGTTTGACTGCATATATTTATATTAGACCCTAAGTATTTGTCACATCTTTCGCATTCACTGCATGTGAACAATTATTTAGATTGTGTAAGTGTCTTTGCATATGCAAAATGTGTTCCAGGTGCCTAAATTTTCTATTACCCTCACACATTTTTTTTTTTCAAATGCACTGCCTGGCTTTCTTGGTTATATCTTTACTGCATTTTATTAAAAATTGGAAGCTAAACTTTTTGACAGCCTGTCAGGTTGGGACAGTTAATTATAACTGTAGGAGCAACTCCAACAAAAAAAATGAATATATTGGCCCCAACATTTTGGAGCCAGTTTGGGTTAATGACGGATGGTGGTGGGGTGCAGCTTTTAAATGTCCTTCATAATGGAGGGTGGGGGTGGACAGAGTTTCACTGCGTAGGGGTAACCTTTCCTTGCATCATTGACCAATGGGGAAACAAAATGGGCCAGGTTGTGGCAGTGGCAATGACAGGAGATTATTGTCCATTTTTGGGTTGGAGTCGCTCCTAAATGCCTTACTATGAAAAATTGCAACTTTACTTGGCATGGCATGGGGTTTTCTCTACATTGTTCAGTGTAATGACTTCACCTGTCTCTCTGTTTCAGATATCCCAGATTTGCCTGCCTTATGCCTGCAAGCTGTTGTTCCAAGAACTTATGTCTATGTCCATAGCACCACGAATGATGGTTTTGTGAATTTGCATTATTGTTCGCTTTTGAATTGCCATATAAATTTGTTGTAATAAAAACCACAATGTTTCTCATTTGTTAGTTCTCATTTGGACTCATTTGATAGTGTATTTCTAGGAGTTGTGCATCCTGATTCCCCTCAACAGTGCAGGTATGATACACCCTGTTTCTTATTCAGTTTTCTTGAAGGGCCCCTCACCAGATTTGAGCATTGTAAACAGACAAGTGCAGTGCATAGATCACATGAAAACAACTCGTACTTAAAACGAAAGCCCATGCGCCCTTGGAGCCCCGCTTCCTGCCCGAGAGGCCATGTCACACACACAAGCACATGCATGTAAGACGCACTGCCTGATAGGTCGTCGATTATGGCATGTGACTTTGGTAGATGACTCATGCCAAAGGTGCAATATCGTCACTGGAAGTGTGCTGCACAGCAAGAAAGACGGACGGGGCTAGTGACAAGAATGTGACTTGGTCCCTCAGCTTGGGAGAAGGCAGAGAAGGAATGTCGCTTGCGGACACTAGTCGAGGCAAAGGGGGATAGTGTTAATGTTGGCTGTGGAGCTTGTGTCCCGGCAGTGCAGCATTTAAATTCTTCCCATCTCCTCTAATAATGCACCAATTTGAAAAAAGTCTTGTGGTAAAATGCTCCCTAGACATCACTTCCCAAGTTCCAGTGTGTAACCAAAATTTCGATGGGGCTTAGTGAGGGGCCCTTTAAGGAAGAAGTTACAAACTTTTGCGGTTGCTATTTCTGGCTATTAAGCTTTACAGACGGTGGAAGGGTTAAGAGACGAAGTGCAAGAAAACCCCCAAAGATTTTCAAAGTGGCGCAAAAGAGGTTTTTTTTTTTTTTCTTTTTTTCACCAGAATTGCGATCACTGATATGACAGTCAGACTGGAAAATTTAGTTTATCTTTGGATGAGTGGACTTTGCCCAGTGCCATTTCAGTGGCTTGGTGCTACACTCCGAGAGAAAGTCATTTCGAATTGATGACATCGACAATTAGATGTTACAAAATTGCTTGGAACAGCATCACTAATGCACACTTGGGCAGTTATCTCATTTGCTGTAATATACACAACATTCTAAGCACAAGACAGTTTTTTGTTTGTTCAAACAAATGCACTTTGAATTAATACCTATGCAAAAATATCGAAGTGCACATATTGTTTTAGTTTGCAGAGTGCACTCACAGATATGTTTTCAGGTTCAGCTTCAGAGCGAAACATTTAATAGTTCAAAGCAGTTCTGGATCTTTCTAAACTAGTTCAAAAGCACTATAACAAAAAAAATTGCAGGTCTTCGGTTTTCTGGAAAATGCCTGCTGCATTTGCAGAAGCATACAGGTTTGCTCGGGTATTGTACAGTACTACTGCAGACCGTTTTCTGTTGTATGGGCGTTACCTTGAAAAAAGAAAATGCTGAAAACAATGTAGCATGCACTGTTGTATTAGACATTTGGAATTTATACATACAGAGTGCTTCATGGCACCTTGTGCGGCTATCTGCCTCTTGTTCTATTGAGTTGTCACAGTCTGTGCTTTGATGTGGAGAATTTCCTCAAAGCCCCAATCGCACTAAAGAAGCAACAACAGTCGGTGAAGGTAGAGTACGAGCTACGACAAGGCCTATACCGCAACCAGTCCACTGCTGTGCCTGAACACGGCAGACTTGAGATGTCCTGAATGCAAGGAGTGTGTCCTCCACGAGGATGCAGTGTTCTAAATGCTCCGTCGAGACAGTGCACACTGACTATGCACATAGTGCACATAGAGCTGCTACGGTGGCACTGTGTGTGCTATGCTCTCTTTGTGTCTTGTAACTTTTGTACACTGCACTTGGAGGAGAACATTGAGCTGACCATACAGTTGAGTGAGCCAATGAGATCATGCACTATGACGAGCCACATGACTGTTCCTAAGGCAACCTGCGGGCTGCACTGGATTGATGCAAGAGGCACTGTCTGTTTCAGTAACCAGCACTCCAAGCTGCACATGTGGCTGAATCAGTCTGAAATGTTTCGTTCGATTCCAAGATGGTGGGAAAAATATTTGTTCAGTTCCACACCCGGCTCAACATCTCTGTCGAATGCATTCTGCAGCTAGTGTTTCTACATGTTCTTGCGTAACATCCTCCAAGGTTCAAATACTGGCCATGGCTGCGAGTGACACTGGCTGATATCCCAGGGCTAGATTCTAGTATGCAAGCATAAACACAAGTGGCTGGGAAGGGATAGCCGCCGCTGTAGCTCAACAGTAGAAACCAGTAGCGCACCCAGGATCTCTGCCAGGGGGGGGTTGACAGTTTGCCAATACCATCTAAACAGCACTAATTTCGATTTCTTAACGGAAAATTGTCAAAAAATGCGCTTTTTGCGAGTGTGCAGACAATTGCGCGTCTTACATCTTAGTTGCAGTACTCAAATGCGTAAGGAAAGAAAAGGGGTTAAACAAAAGGGGGGGTTAAGTCGGCCTCAAGGGGGGGTTACAACCCCCGAATCCCCCCCCGTCGGTGCGCCACTGGTAGAAACTCTCCTGCATAATGCACAATATGCAGTTCGGCTTCCATCAATGGCAAGTTACCGTTTCATCCACATTCATTTCCAGTTTCCTTTTTGCATTTGATTTAAAAAAAGTTAAATTTCCCTTATGCTTTTCTTGGCATCATTGTTGCTTCCGTGCAGTTGTAAATAAGAAAAAAAAATGAAGCACTCTGTTCCTCTTATCATTCTTGCTCATTTGATGCCCAGTGACACTTGGCCAAAGTGGCACAATGAGCATTTACATGTCTGACAGGGGTGAAAAGTGCTCATGTTCTCCAAGTAGGCCATTAGCAACTCTTCAATGTCGCTTCTCTTTCCTGAAAACTAAAATTTTATTTGCACCGTGAAATGCAGATCTTTTGGTGGTGGTGTGCCTCTAAAAACATATGCCACAGAAGGGCAGAGTGGCTTATTTTACAGGCCTACAAATGCTGTTGCATGTAATGTTGCCCTTCCCTGTAGCCAAGAACAGTCATGTTTTGAATCCACTGCTCAGCAATTTGAGCAGTTGTAATTTGTTTTCGAGATAAGTGGATTAGTGCCAAGTTGCCGTAAGATCCATGAAGGCCACTTCCATATCTGCCATGTAGCCATGTAACTAGTAGTTCTTATTGCCTGTGCATGAAAATGCGATTTAAAAATGCCAAGCCAAGTGTTTGTAGTGGGTGACAATATAAAATGATGCTGAGCTGTTTTGTGGGTGCGGGAAACTATTTACTAAAATGAATATATGACCTCTATCTGATCCCCTTGACATGACTGATACCCACTTCCTATTAATTATTTTGTATATATATATATATATATATATATATATATATATATATATATATATATATATATATACGGCTTCCATAAAACGACTTCCAGCTACCTAGAGGCATTGTGTAAGGGGGGATCAAAGATAACTTATACAACAATTAGAATACACATGAGAATACATGTACAAAAAATATCGGGTAAGAAATGCGTTGATATACAGTAATATAGTGCTACAATATGTACAAGGAACAAACCGAACGCTTTTGAAAGTGACGGCTCATTCAACAACAAAATTTCACAGCAAAACATAATCAATAGAATTACAGAGCGATCAAGACGACTATAAGAAAACAGTATTTCACACGTAGTTGCACATTAATAACGGGAAAGGCATTGATAAAAATAGTCTAAACCACTTATAACGTAACCGCTTATAGTGCAGGACCGGATATAGTGCGGTCTTTTCAGACTCCCGTTAATTTTTCCATAGCACTCCACGTATACACATATCGCTTATAGTGCAGTTGCGGGAAACGAAATACCGGTTACAGTGCGGCTGCCTGGGAGTACGGAAGTCGGCGCACACGGCGAACGCTCCCCTCAAACGGGCGCCCCAAGGAGTTATCAAGGAAGAAAGAGACGAAGTGGTGGAGAAGGGCACGTGGTGCGAGTGCGAACGAACAGCAAGTGAGGCTGAAACTAGAATCTTGAGTGCGAGTCGAGTCGTGAAATATCACGGCGCGCATAGCGAGCGAGGGCCACGAAACGGCCAGCGCTCGCTTCACGATAACGGCAGTAAAACAAACTCCAGCGAGCGAGCGGGCGGCGCCGGCACGGCGAAGGGCGCACGCGGAGACCATGGAATGTGAGGGAGGAGGGCGGCAGGAAAGCGGATTTCGCCTTCGCAACTCCGCCGCTTCGGTGGCTCCCCTCGCCCTTCCTCGTAGCTCCCTCACTTTCGAATGTCACCGTGCGCGCCCGCCGCCGTGCAGGCGCCGCCGCTCCAGCCGGCCAGGCGCCAGCTCCCCGAAGTTTCGTTTTCTGCCGTTATCGGGAAGCGGGCGTTTGCCGGCGTGGGACCTTGCTGCTGCTTCCCTCTGCGCCGTAGCTGCAGCGTGCAAGGTCAACACGTGACTAGAAAGTAGAGGAAGCATAAAGGAGAAAGAAGGGTTCACTACCATTTTCTACGCGTGGCTACGGTAGCGTGGCTGAGACGTCGGCACGTACACGCATGTTCCGGCGCAACGCAGAATCGGCGACCTTGCCATTTGAGAGAGGGTGAAATGTCCGCCGCGTTTTTTCTTCTTTTTGGTTTGTTCGCGCGCGACATTGAGGGGTCTCCCCTAAGCTTTTACTCTATGGCGGTACCGGAGCAATGCCGGTCGGAAGCGCCGCCGCGTGATTTGGTTCGAATTAACGAGATTCGACTGTACATTGAATGCAAACGTTCTAGCCGCACTCCTCGACTGTCGCATACGCGTGGCGGCTCGGTGCACATGTTTTGCATATGTGCGGGCCTTGAAAATTGTTGTTTTGGTTATAGTGCGGTACCGCTTATAGTGCGGATATTCGCGACTCCGGCGACTTACGTTATAAGCGGTGTACACTGTAATAAGTTAGGTTATGTGGAGTTTGAAAAATGCATTGTAAGAAGAAGCCGGAAATTTTCCTGGTCCCTCTCAAGAACTATGGCGTTAGAAAGGTCGTTCCAAAGACGAATGGCTCTTCGAAGAGCGGAGTAATTAAATGAATTAGTCTTTCCGTAGATGCGCATGAAATTGGACCGATTCTACAACCGCTGTGACCTGTAATGAGGAGTTTCAAGAGGCAGAACTGATGGTGCTGTGTTATGGACGTATTTAATGAAATAAGGATGGCAGGGCTATATCGCGACGATCATGCAAGGGCTGTAGTGAGAGATCGAGTTTAATTTGTGTAATGCTTTTAGTATAGTCATAACAATGTGAGATAAAACACGCGGCCCTATTCTGAATAGATTCGAGTTTTTCAATCAAATATTTTTGAGGAGACCAGACGAATGCAGCATATTCAAGCTGAGGTCGAACAAATGTTAGCTAAGCTAGTTTACGAATATGTTTAGTAGAATTATGTAACTTGTGGCGTATGTACCCTAATGATCTCAAAGAATTGGCGCATATGCATGCAATGTGCGTTGACCACGAAAGAGTCGAAGTTAGGTTACCACAATGATATTTATATTGAGTATCATGCAAAATAGTGATGTTATCTATGTGATAAGAAAATGTAGAGTTAGTATGCTTGCGGCTAAAAAAAATAATTTTACATTTAGAAACGTTAAGCTTCATTAGCCAAGTGCTACACCAAAAAGAAATAAGTTCGAGATCTTTTTTGAAGGTTGAATGATCATCGTCGCTCTTAATAGAACGATAAAGAATGCAGTCGTCCGCAAAAATGCACACGTGTCAGGAAATGTTATTCGGTAAGTCATTAATGTATATTAGAAATAGTAATGGTCCAAGAACGCTGCCTTGTGGTACACCTGAAGTAACGTGTGAAAGAGGAGATGAAAAATTATTAACTGCTGTGAATTGCTGACGATTAGATAGGAAACTGCGAATCCATGTTACTGTAAGAGAATCTAATTTAAGAGCACATAATATGCTGCTTTCGTTGAGGTGTACACTCTAAGGCCGGTATAGACGGTTTCATCCAGCGCCACCGCGCTCTGGCCATGCTGTGCGCCGGCATCCGGCACCCCTAGGAAACTTCCGATAGCCGTTCCTTTTGCTCGTTTTTGCTGGTATTGGTTCGCTCGCGCGCTCGTCCTGCGCATATTCTGTGTTATTTTTCGGGTATATCGATATAAGTGCGACTTGTGGCATTCAGTGTGTTGCGTGACGGCGAGTAGCTCTTGGAGCATCGACTGTTTTCATTACGTTGACTCCTCAACGGTGTTTTTCAAATCTGGGAGCCTACCAAGACCTCCCAGATTTGCTCTGCTCACTTCATGCAAGGTACGTTAGTACGCGGAGTAGCCGGACTGCTATAATGCTGAATACTAAAAGTGCTACTGCACGATTGTTCTGGCCCGTATGTCGTGTAACTCACGCGAGAGCAGCTCGACTCTCGCCGCGAGTTTGCGCGCTCGTCCAGTTTCTTGCCTCGGCGTGGATCGCCATGCTACGAACATGAGTTAAAATTATTGTTTAGCGGGTGCCATGCTGCCGCCGTTTTATTTTAATGTTTTTCGTATCTGGGGCACAAGTGCACTTCTGCAGCGCAGCTTTACTACCTAGGTACATGTGCGCATTGGTTTATCATGTTTAACGTCCCAAAGCGACTCAGGTTATGACGGACGCCGCAGTGGAGAGCTCCGGATAATTTCGACCACCTGTGGTTCTTTAACATGCACTGACATCGCACAGTACGCGGACCTATAGCATTTCGCCTCGACCGAAATGCGACAGCCGGGGCCCTAAACGGCGTCTTTCGGGTCAGCAATCGGGCACCGTAACCGCTGAGCCACCGCGGCGGCATCTGAGCATTCGTATCGGTATTGAAGAGCAGAATCGCAGAAAAGTTAGCGATTTCCGTGCATGCATGTAAGAAGTTTCGGCCACATTCTAAAAGCATTTACGAATTAACGGAGGCCAATTATGGATTGCAATCTCGTGCCCAACACTATAGGTTTCATGTTGTTATAAGTGTGATAAATTCGTGAGCCTTTATGTTAGTCCCATTTCAGTCGACCTTGGCTTCTTGCACTAAACGACTTTTGAGAATGTACAGTTATTTGTGAATGCATATTGAAAAGCAGAAACAAGGCATATGAAGCAGAAAACATGTACATGTACACATGCACAGCTTACCACTTCATCCTCCATCTTGCAGCAACAAAAGTGCCATTGCGAATTGCAAAAACGCCCGTGTGCTTGTGTTGTAGGGCACGTTAACGAACCCCAGGTGGTCAAAATTAATCCGGAACCCTCCACTACGGCGAGCCTCATAATCAGAACTGGTTTTGGCACGTAAAACCTCAGAAAGAAGAAAAAAGTGCCATTAAAGTTTTTCTAGTTTTCGGCAGTCCCATTACCTGCCTTGAAGACAACAGTCTGTGTTCATTGCATGTCCTCACTAAGATGCTCCGCTTGTTGCTCCGGGGTTGTAAATGAGGGAAGGTGTTTGGAGAACGAAAACGAAAATCGCACATCATCGTGAAGCGGATCGGGCAGCTCTCAGCCACTAAACATCAGCTTTTGGCGATACCGATCTTTTGCTTCGGTGCTAAGCGCCTTAAAGTAGTCGCTCGTCATCTCGACAATATTCACGATGTAGAATCAGCTCATCACAGATTCCACCAAGCAGTGCAAACATCGACACGCCGGCCTCAATTCGCGCATGCCTTCAAACAACATAGCCGGAAGTGCTTCTAGCTCTCCTGCCGGAAGTTCCGATGGGGCAACCAATCAGCGGCAGGCGAGGTTTGTTTGTAATCTGCACCGTCTATTCGCAACTCAAATGAACTGCAGGGGGCGCTGCGAAAACTGCCCGCGTCTGGTCCCCCCGTCGCCGCAACCGCTGTGTTTGAGGTACAGTACACTGTAGTTTGATGATTTTCATGCAGTGTGGTGCCAGTTTGCACTGTTTCGTGGAAGGAAAGCGAGTAGCTTACGCCGACCAAATCATTTTAGCCGATCTGAGAGAGGCACAATGGGTAATGAGGCTGAAATGGTCGCACGGTGTGTGCAAACATCTGGCGTGACAGCGGACCCGCACGAGATTCTGATGCAAATCACCGATCTATTCTTGAACCCATTGGTCGTGGAACCGAGGTACTCGTGCACTGTCGAATTGTCGGAAAAGTGCAAGCACGTTTCTGCTGCTTTGATTCACTGTGAATGCGCGGATAGATAGTCCGGCGTTTCGAGCGTGCGAGACAGCGGCAGGCGAAGTTGGATACGTCACGCTGGCCTCGCCAGGATTGCCGAAATCTTACAACCTGCTCAATTTGGCACGTTTAGCATGGCCCGCAGCAGCGCACCAACTTGCTCGATCAGCTGTTGCCGCTGTACATGCGAATAAATGCGCAGCCGGCGCGCATGCACTTTCTCATTGTTGTTCGTTCGGCGAAGGCGCAAATTCTGCACGCTCTTTTCAGTCCAGAGAGCAAGCGAACCTAAAATAAAGCGTTGCACTTTCACGCGAGCATGCACTACGAATCTTTGGCGAACCTTTCCCGCTACTTTTGCGTTCCTGTTATCTATTTTACATGCAAGATTTGCGCAACGTGACTGCTGCTTCGCTTAGCTGTAGTTATTTCAGTAGTTGGCGCATTGTTTCTCTCGTAGAGAACAAAACGATAAATAAGAAACCGAAAGAACTGCTTACTACAATCAGGCGCGGATCCAGGGGGGATGTCCGGATGTCCTGACCCCCCCCCCCCCCTTCAGATTTCTGCATCGCCCCCTCGCTGACAAGGGGGATGGCCCTGTCGCAAAAAAAAAAAAAAAAAAAAAAAATATGGCCACCAACATTTTTCAAAAGTATTTTTCGCGAGTACCAGATGTAGAAGTAAAGCTAGCTCGCTCACAAGCTTAGTTGTATTCCGTAGGAGTGTGGTGTCGTGAAGTTGCCGTAGTTATTTTTTCTCATGAACACCTTGGACCTCCCGGCGCCTGCCGTGCTTTACTCGTCCCTTCGCTGGCGTCGAATGAACGAGGGGACGTCCCTTTTGCCAAACACGCCGAGGTCCGCTCGAGCTCCTTCGCGCCTGATTAACTTAGTTTCCCCTTGGGGTGTCAACGGTTGCCTCATTGGCTGTCATCGGTTCCGCGACCAACCTGCTTAATGAAAGAGATCTGTTGCTGAAGTGTTCATATATAAATAATAACAACTAACAGCTAAACTAAGAACTACGCATAGGCAACTTTTTTTTTACCTGTAGCACTCATTGTGATCACAGTTACACATTGACAATATCCAGTACGAGCACAGTACCGTTCGTACGCTACAAGTTTTTCATTGTAACTTCGCAGTTTTACTGTCGTACATTAAGCATAGGAGGCTCAAGCCCGCCGGATCCGTTTATTTGAGTGGGCGTTCTCGCGGAGCGGGGCGAAGCCTCGAGCCGCGGCAGCGAAGTGGGGGAGCGTGACGTCAGCGGCCAACGCCAGCGCGCGGGCCTAAGATGGCGTCGCGTGGTTAAAGAAACGGGAGCAGATGCACGCCTTGTGTAAAAGGATGACGTCGCGTGGGAAACAAAACATGAAGACGCTGGCTCGCGCTCTCGCCTACTACGCCACATCGTTATTCTTGTAGGTGGCGTCGTGAGTCTTCATACGCGGTGATTCGCATATCGTAAACAACCAGCGTAGTGGTTGCTGCGTTGGAGCGGAGCGTTACGCCCGTATTCAAGAACGTTCCTCTAGTCAACACACCACCACGACTCAAGAGAGAAGATGGCACCGCCATCCCTCCACAGAAGTGGTCACTCAGCTTCATGATCATTCACGTAAATTCATGAGAATTGTCGCGTCTTTATTCTTGATTATTCTGCGCAGTACGACAATTGAAATTTGGAGTCTGATATCTCGGAGCACTTACACGCTAGGATAATTCTTCCGATTGATACTGTGTAGAAACTCGACTGTCTCCAGTTTTCAAAAGTTTTCAATACAAACATACCCACTTACTGCAGTCAACAAAATATAATTGTTCAATTTTAGTTAATTGGACTGCTCACAGTGATAATTATCATCTTACTTTGTGCCCCCCCCCCCCCCTAGCCACATAACTTATTTGCACAGGTGGTCTTCGCGTGCCTCCCAGTGCCTAACTTTAAGAAAACCATAAAGCTTAGTTTTGAACACCCTGTATTATCAGGCGCAGCCGCCAAGCACATGGCTGTATTGAGTAACGTTCCTTTTCCTATAAGCTCGGAGAAACCGATACCTGGCTTCGCTACAGGTCTTCTTCCTCTTTCTGGGGTTTTACGTGCCAAAGCCAGTTCTGATTATGAGGCACGCAGTAGTGGAAGGCTCCGGATTAATTTTGACCACTTGGGTTCTTTAACCTGCTCTACAACGCAAGAACACGGGCGTTTTTGCATTTCGCCTCCATCGAAATGCGGCCGCCGCGGCCGGTATTTGATCCCGCGATCTCGTGCTCAACGCCTGAGCTGACTGAGCCACCACGGAGAGCTACAGGTGTTGCTTTAGCCGTATAAAACGCGAGTTTATCGTGAGAAAAAACGGTAAATTTCGGTAAATAAGAAAGGCTACTATCATCATCATCATCATCATCATTGACAGAAGCTGACCCCCCCCTCAGAAAAAACCTGGACCCGCCTCTGACTACAATAAAAACACATTTGCACAACATGTACAGGTATGGCTTGTGCTGCGTGGTCTTACCATGACTGATTACTCTTCCCCGGTTTCTACGAACATGTCGCTTATGGCTGCTGTGTAAACTAATGAAATAAAACAAATGTTTCTGTGTAAATTAATGTTAACTAAGCTACCGCATTATGAATCTAATTAATTTTCCAAGGTATTCTATAATTTACGTATTCTGCACTTTAGGTGGCCAAAATTGTGTTCGCCTCTGAACTGCTAATTTCCTTCATACACTGATAAGGGATACAATTGCTTTGATAATTACGCACTTTCAGATAAGCGCCTACACGGGTAGCATGTCCGCGTCGTAATGAAGGCGTACCGCTATGCCACCCCATAGTTATTTTGCACGCTGGCGCGTAGATATTGTGCTTACATAGAATGATTTACTGACGTTACCCGGGAGTATACCTGAAACTCCGATGTACCGATTTTCGCTGATGTACCATACGCGGTAGTTCCACGTTGTGCGCCGCATGTATCCGATATAAAAGCTTCAATCAATGAAATCTTGAGTACCGCGGCGACATTCGCATCATAAACTGCATTACCACGCCGGCTATCACATGAAACTCCATGTTCCAGCACGCATACGCTGAACGTTATCACGATGGCAGTAACAACCTCAACGCAAACTTCCTGAAGTTTGCTGTATAGAGCTTTACTGCAAACGTTGTACCAGCAACAGGATCGCGTTCTCTTCACACAAACAACAAACCGACACTCGCCTGAAAAAAAAAAAAAAAAAAAAAAAAACTTTATCGAGCAAGATGTTGAAAACACAAGTATGGCCGTTGTTGCAGCTTATGATATGATTCGCAATCCATGTGCCTCTTCGGGGCCGCAAAACTGCAAAACGCAGCATAATTCCACGGCCGTGCGGAGTTTCGTACATGGTGACTCCATCGTATCGTACTAGAAGCGCACCCGATCGCGGTACGAAGGCTACGGACGGAGCGCCTGCTCCAACGCTCCGATCTCCGTGTGAGGTTTCCGGCGCTCGCCGCTAGGTGTCGCATGAATTGCTGGAGTCGCGAATAGCGTGAAACCACGGTGCTAGAATAGGAGAGGTGGCTCGAGTTTCTACAGCAGTCGCCAGGTGGCGAAAGGGGTTTTATGGGCTTAAAACCCTTTGATAATTCTAAAGCACCGCCACTCTTTGTACTCTGCCGCCGGCGCGCGACCTCCTCGCCTCCTCCTCGCCCCTCGCGAGTCCCCTCAGCGGCAGACAGTCTTGCGCCCGTTTTACGGCACGATGATTGGTCTCCCTGCCGTTGCCCTTGGAAACGAGCGGAGCTTGCGTTTTGCTTGTGTTTTGCTTTTTCGTTCGCGCCATTTTGCGCCTAGCTCGGTTGGTTCGGCGTGTCGAGAGCGTCGCACGCTAACATTGCACGCTGTTTCGTGCACTGTCTGCTAGCGCTATGCCGTGCAGCAGGAAGCGTGATAATCCATGGTTATGCAGTTTTTACGATACCGCAAGGGAAGCGTGATGACTTGCGCAAGAAGCAGTGGCTGCAAAACATTGGCCGAAAGAACTTTGTTCCTACAAGGAACAGTATTGTTTGCGAGGTAAGGCGCCTTTCGTAGTGCTCATATCAAAGCATCCCCTAATGCTGCATTTTTTCAAGTCTGCTCATTAGCATTTTTGTTGCGGCAATTTGCACGTTGCATAAAAATGGGGTTCTCGTCAGAATGCTCAATATTCTGCTTGGACTCCATCACCTCGCACGTCGTCAACTGTTATTCAATCGAAAATGCAGCATTATAGATTCTGCTATCCACTGAACAAATATAACCGAAGATACAGCCTCTCGATCGCGCTTTTCGTTATTGTTAGGATTCGTTGCCTGTTTTACTGAAAATCGCAATAGCTGATTGTCGAGGAGCTATTTACAGCTTCGACGTGTGTGTCAGTGACTTAAATACAATGAATGCATGGCCTGAAAAAAATTAGTGAGAAGTATACCCGTGCTATTGCAAGTGATGAGTGCCAGCTAGTCCACATTTTAAGGCGTGACCCTTAGTTGGATATGTTTCAAGGTGAGCGTTTGAGGTACAGAAAGTAACGTGACCTAATGATGGCCAGAAGCGAGCCAAATCATATCCAGCCGTGTAAATAGATTATTAATGATTAGCAATGTAAATTCATGACTGATTAATGATTGGATTAAGGTGGTTTAAGGTGGATTAAGGTTAAATAAGGAGGGCTAGGGTTGATTAAGGAGGATTAAGTTGGATTAGGGTGGATCAAGATGTAATAAGGAGGATTAGGGTGGATTAACGTTGATTAACGTGCACGAAGGAGGATTAAGGCCGATTAAAGTGTATTAAAGAGGATTAAGGTGTATTAAGGAGGATTAGGGTGCATTGAGGTGGATTAAGGTCTATTAAGGTGTATTAAGGAGGATTAGAGGGGATTAAGGTCGAATAAGGTGCGTGAAAGTGGATTAGATTGAGGTGAATTACAGTAGATTTTACAAGACTCGCATTCGCGTTTCTTAGGCGATAGCTAAGGACACCTGGGAATTTTTTTCACTTCTTGAATTTGCTTTGAACTGGGCTGCCATGCACGCGTGAGTAGGTGACGATTATTATTTGGTTTTCTCGCGGATACAGGCAATCTGCAGGAGGCGATCGCGCACCCTTGCTGTTGACTTCTAGGCGGAGGCCGGGAATCTTCGCTTTAATAGCGAATGCGTTACAATCACCTTTCTTCGGTTTTGTTTTGTGGGTAAACCTTTTCCATCCATGTAACACGAGCCGATGTCATTGTGTCAATGCGCTTTGATTACAAAGGTTGAGCAATAAATAATGATTAAGGTTATGATGTAGCAATGCAGGTAATATTATGCAGGCAATAATGGTAGCACTGCAGCGTATTAGCCACTTGTATGAAGGACGTTTTATTCATCCTGCCTGAGTGATTAACTCTTCGATAAATGTTCTAGCTACATTTCACTGAAGACCAATTTGAGCCGCGCATATTACAAGAACTTGGAAAAAAAAAAGCTGAAGCCCAACGCAGTTCCAACAATTTTCTCCCACCGACTTGTGAAGCACAGGAAGCGCCCTCGACAGCGGCATGAACCTCGAACTGACAGTAGTAAGTGTTTGCTGCTGCTTGCTCCTTGTCCCGCCACTAATAATTTCAGCAATAATGATCTCGGTCGCTTAACGGCGCAGCCAACGACACTATGATCCTTTATGCAGAGCCTGTCGCCACCGCATGCTTGCTCGCAATCTACAATGCGTCGGCAATAGGGCCCCTGCTAATCAATATCACAATTTTAACTATCCTACTACAGAATTTAACGGTATGTCGGTGTGAACTATCAAAATACCTTATCGAGAGGCGTTTCTCTTGCCTAAAATATAGAATGCCTTCTCCCATAGGTATACCGAGTATTTCTTAAGCTTCATTGACACCGACGCCTAAAAATAATCTGTAAATGCCTTTCCTCAGCTTCTGTTATTCTGGGCGATGAGTGGTTGCCGGAACTGCTTCATCGCACTGAAATTGCGCAACCGTCCTATTCAATGCAGAAACCACAGCGCAAAAGCGACTTTGACATTGAGACAAACACATGGACGGACGATGCACTCGCCAGTAATTTATTATAAGAAAGCACGCTGAATATAATACCTGTGATGCACATGCGCGCACATCCAAGAAAAAGCTGCCAAACACAGAGTGATTTGCCACAAGCAATACTAGATCAGATGCACAAAGCAAAGCAGCGTATCATGTGGCAGAAAAAATAACTGGAGTATAGAAGTCGCCTCAAAGCTCCTTTTACATCAGCGTGTGTCATTCATACGGCTTTAAGATGAAACCAACCTCCTCATAAACGTTGCCTTCAGCATTCTCCATGCTGTTATCACCATTTTCAAAATTTTCTACGCCACTGGGGCGCGCAATTGGCCCAAAATCATGCGCCTCCATCAAATTCTGCGGCCCGTCCGCGGGAGGCCAGGCGCAATAGCGTGCCGTGCGCAGTGCGCGCAGCCGGCGGGCGAGGAGAATCGAGGAGGAAAGCGCGGCGGGGAGGAGAGTGTCGCTACCTTTATATGGGCTCAAAGACGCGCATCGCAAGCTTTCGCCGTGCTGTAAAAGGTCAGTTATTATCGCAATTTTTGTGGCTTTAAAATGATCTTTAGGTTTTTAACGCGCTAGCGTCAAGGGCCCCGTGTCTCAGAAAATCCGGCGTTGGCGTGGATGCCGGCGTCCGCAGCGGAGAAAATTATCCCCCAAAATCATCACCGCGCAGGCCCTCCACGTGGTGCATGGTTTTGGTGAACAAAAATTCAATTTCTCACAGTGAAATTCGTCAGAAAAACGGTAAAGTACGACTTAACCACAACCTATAGATATGGTGGCGTCGGATTGTAATTTGAATGTACCAGAAAACATAATTCTGTTACGAGGAAACTCAAACACAAACGCCATTTCCAGCATTTCTACCATACCTAATCATATCCAGATGGCACTTGCATCATCGGCAGGTCAAATTGACACTTCGCCTGCCTAATGCGTTTTGGACGCGCGCGCGTCGGGGCAATAGCAAACCATTAATAAAATAATAAAAAAGGTGCTAGGACCTTCACATTTTAATATAAGACCACTTATATTGCCCCTGGAAAAACGACTTCCCAGCAATTAATTTCTGTTTAATAGTGAAGCCGACTTTAAGGGGATTGGTGTAAGCTTGGTTTTTGTAAGCTGTTTTTCCCACGTTCAGTGTTGCAGTGAAGCCCATTGAAAGAAAAATGCGATGCGTGCGGGGCGCGATAACGCTATCGCGTTTCACTCTTAAAGGCGAAGCTTAAGCGTCGTCCAAGTTTTTAATAGCTTGAGGAGGCTGTTTGCCGGCTTTGCCTACAAAAATAAGTGTACCAGGCTCTCCGGAGCTTAAAAATTTCTAATCGACGCGGGTCATCTCGACAAGACAGACAGAGCGCCGATCGCAAGGGACGCGTGTGTATTTTTCTGGAAGCGCAAAGTTCTTACCGGCGAGTGTACAGCCTATATATATATATATGGTGTTCACGTCGTTGTGGTTAGCATTGGGTTCAGGCGCCTGCGCCAGTAGCGTCAGATGGCGAGTGCAAACGTGCACTCGCCTATGAAATGACACATGGAGACTGCAAACGACGGGAGTAGACGCTTTTCTGTCTATACAGTGCGACGCCGCCGCGCCTTCGTGATCGCGGCTGACCTTGGCTGGCCACTATGAGCAACAACGAACAGAAACGGCGTGAAACACGCAGTAATTGTAAAGCCGCGGTGACCGTTGTAGACTCGGCGCAGTGAACTTCACTTGGGATGCACAATGCAGACAGATCGCGCACGCCAGGGGTTTCCCCAGGAATTGAAATTAGAGGGGGGGTCTAAACATTTAGGGGGGGGGGGGGGAGGGCATTGAGAATAGAGGAGCTAGGAGCGGTAGTCATCTTTATTTTTTTTTATTTGTTTCCTTGACTCCAGCAGTCGTGACAAAGATGACCGCGGAAACTCGCTCTCAAAACGCTGGCGTGTGAAAGCGCGGCAGCAGCAGCAGCAAGCTAAGTGACCTTCGTGCTGTCTATCGCTGCAACGGAAACTTAGCGGCAAAAATACAGCGCGCGGCGGACAGTGACCCGACGCTGATGGCTTTCAAGATACAGCGACCACGGCGAGCGCGCGCGGACGCTGAAACAGCCCGGAGTACACCCCCCCCCCCTTTTTTTTTTTTAGGGGCGAAGCTCCTTAGGGTTTGGGTCGACTGTCCCTCCTCTGTAGTAGTAGTAGTCGTCGTAGTAGGTAGCCACGTCTACTTTTATGAGAAAAAAATTTCCGAGAGTTGTGGCCGTAGCGGAATCGAACCAGGGACCCCTCGATTCTGAACGCGTGCCGCTAACCACTACTTTTTTTTCTTTATTGCCGGTCTTTGGCACACACAGAAATATATAAATTCACAGAGAATAACAAAACAGAATCACAATCACAATATTCGTTAAATACGACCGCTCAACTTGTGCGGACGCGTACACGCTAAAATTGTCTCATCGTCAGTAATAATTCCACCCGAGGCAACCATTCTGGGATACATTCTAGCAACTTTTGTTCTTCCACAAAGTCCCTTATGCTTTCTTTAAAATACTGGCGAGCCGCTCTACCACTACGCCACGAAGCGCATATGGACAGACGCACCACGATAGCAATAAATACCCAACATTAACGAAAGACTGCGCGTTTCTAACGCGTTTGTGCTAGCGCGTTACGGCCCGTGCAAGAAGCTGGTGTAAGACGCTGTGGCCTCTCCGCCTTACCCCCGTATTCATAAACGCTGATGGCGTCGGCAAACGCGGTGCACGTTCCGGCATGTGTAAACGGCTGCGTAAGGCGCTGTGGCCTCTTCACCTTAGAGTACTGCACGTTTCTAACGCGTTTGTACTAGCGTCCCCTTAAGCGGGAGATGGTGCAATTATAATGAAGGGCGCTGTTATAAAATAGGAATGACGTCACATATGGCGCGTGTCATTGGTGTAAGTCAATCGTTCGATTTAGTGCGGCGAGACTGGGCGAATTACACGGAAGATTCACGGTTTACCGATGATTCCCTCCGGAGCTTCGCCCACTCATCATCATTCACCCCGTGGATATGCGGTGTTTTTTTAGGGGCGAAGCTCCTTATAGCGGCACCCGTTCGTCCCCGTCGTAGTAGGTAGCCACGTCTAGTTTTATGAATTGCTCAATAGATGGCGTTGTGTGTCCGTATATGTATGTATACCCATATATACATATATATGTATACGTATAGTATAACCGGAAGCCGACTTCCGCTTCTGGTTCCACTTCCGTTTCCACTTCCGGTTCCGCTTCCGTTTCCACTTCCGGAAGCCAGCTTCCGGCTTCCGGAGAACGCTTCCGGCGTTTTATGAAAAAAAAATTCCGAAAGTTGTGTCCGTAGCGCGGAATCGAACCAGGGACCCCTCGCTTCCGCACGCGCGGCGCTAACCACTACGCCACGAAGCGCACATAGACACACGCACCACGATGGCAATAAATACCCAACATTAACGAAAGGCCGCGTTTCTAGCGCGTTTCTAACGCGTTTGTGCTAGCGCGTTACGGCCCGTGTAAGAAGCTGGTGTAAGACGCTGTGGCCTCTCCGCCTTACCTTCAACGCGTTTCGAACGCGCTGCCCAAGGCGGTGGCAAGTCAAGTTCAAGTCGAGGAGCGTTTATGAATACGGGGGTATACTCTCTCAGCAGTCATGTGATGGCGTCGGCAAACGCGGTGCACGTTCCGGCATGTGTAAATGGCTGAGTAAGACGCTGTGGACGCTCCCCCTTACTAGAGAGTACTGCACGTTTCTAACGCGTTTGTGCTAGCGTCCCCTTAAGCGGGAGATCCGATGATTGCATCCGGAGCTTCGCCCACTCATCATCATTCACCCCGTGGATATGCTGTGATTTTTTTTGTCTACCCTTCCCTAGGAGCGTTGCGCGTGACGGAAGACGGCGCACTATTTCCCGCTTCCTTCCCTTGCGTGCGCGAGATTGAGCCGCGATCGCTGGCTTACTCTCGCACGCTTTCACTCCCACACAGCATACGGCGCGCGGCGACGATTTTATCGCCTTTGGACTTAATACGTTACCTCTCGGCGACGGCGAAAATGCGGCTGGAGTGTCCATATAATTGCTATCGCGATAAAACAAGACCAAATGTTTGGGTTTTGTTGGGACCCATGTGGCTTTGCACCCATGCGGCGAAATGATAGAAGAAATGGCGACGGTCCTGAGAGTGGAAATGCAAAAAAAGATGTCAAGCACATGCTACCACAGGTCATACAACCAGCCATGACTTTCATGAAGCAATTCATCAGCGCAACCTTCAGTGCAACCCTCAGCCAGCAAAACGACTCCCTCCCACATGACACTAATGCCATTCGAGAACCACGAAGGCCACACCCATATACTCGTCCGGCTCGTACAACACCTGCCCTCACCAGCGAGGCGGCATCAACTAATCATGGCCATCAAACCTAAGGGGCGCGCTACTACACCTTTCCGAGTGTGGTAATGGAATTGTAGAGGGTACCGAAGGAACAGGGGCGCCCTCACACAGTTTCTAGCCACACAGCCTCACCCACCAGACGCGATAGCACTACAAGAAGTATACTGCACTCCCATCCTCACTGGGTACAACGCGTACACAGACTAGCACGACACCACCAAACCACCACTAGCTGCCATACTTGTGTCCAAACAAATCACAGTGCTCGAGCACACGCTCGACAGCTCCCGCATTCCGCATGTGCTCTTAGAAATTGTACCCAGGAATCAAAATCAAACCAGCTTGATTTTGCTGAACATTTACAGTGCACCTAAATCGCGACGGGACGACTTCGGACATCTTTTTTCGGCCACCAGGAAACAAACCAAGAAATTGATTATTCTGTGGGATTTCAATGCGTCACACCCTGCCTAGGAGTACCAAACAGAAACTACAAGAGGCCGCCGTCTAGTCCACGCCATAAACCTTCATCGATTGCCTCTACTGACAGAACCTGACACACCAACCAGAACGGGTAAGAGTGTAGGCAGAGATACCTGCCCCGACCTAACAATGGTCAAGGGGTTGACTCAGTCCTCTTAGAACAATTTAATGGAAAACCTGGGCAGTGACCACAGCATTCTAGCCACAGAAGTTCAACAGGTGGCCACACGCACCCCAGATCGTGCAATCAAAATAACCAGCTGGGTTATTTGGACAACACAACAGGACCAATTCTGAACAACAGGACACACCCTCCCTGCACAAGTAGATACAGTGGTTACAAGCAGACTTTAAAGCTGCCACCAAGCAACTCACTGCAACGGAGACACCGAATGTGGACAGACATCTGCTCCACCTCTGGGAAGCGTGAAGAGGCCTGACCAAAAGATGGAAGAGGCAGCGGCACAACTGTAGGCTGAAACATAGAATCGCACGGATCACAGCAGAAGCGGAAGAATATGCCATCAATCTCACTAATAGCAATTGGCACAACCTCTGCGATCGCCTTAACGGCACACTAAGTACATCGAAAACATGATCCCTCCTCAGAGCACTACTCAACCCAACGCACAAAAAAGAAGAAAACGCACACAACCAACACCGTCCACTCTATCATCCACAATGAACAAATGGATGTTGACGCTCTACTCCAAACACTGCAACAAAGTATAGCTACAGGTCACCGACCGGAGTACACAGACTATCCACACGATAAGAAACCCATTTCGACGTCGATATTACAGAGACAGAAGTGAGGGCAGCCCTACACGGCATAAGACGTAACACGGCGCCCGGAGCAGACGGCATTCATTATGCCCTACTACACAACATCGACGATCAGGCCATCCGACAACCCACTGCATACTACAACGACAATTGGAAAAATGGCACGCTTCTACAAGGATGGCGACACGCCGATATTACCTTAATTCCGAAACCCGGGAAACCTTTGTCCCTCCAAAATCTCCGACCCATTTCACTGACTTCGTGTATCGGCAAACTGTTCGAACACGTAGTTCTTATGTGCCTCCAGCCGTACCTCGAGGCGAACCAGTTCGTCCCCGACACCTTTTTGGCTATCGATCAGGTCTCTCTGCGCAGGACAAACTTCTACAACTTAAGGATGATGTTGTGAATACTCCCAGTACAGCTCAAACCAGAGCAATCCTGGCGTTTGACCTGAAGGGGGCCTTCGACAGCGTCTCCCACGACCTCGTTCTAAACAATCTTGCATCCTCCCGATGCGGAAAACGCATCTACGATTACGTCCGAGCCTTTTATTGCAATAGCAATTATATGGACACTCCAAGCGCATTCCTGCCATCGCCATCGTCATCGCCGTGAGGTTCCGTATAAAGTCTACGCGCGACGGACGCGCGCTTTCACGGAGAGCGAACGCACGGTGTAGAGTTAACACGACGTCTCCAGTCGTGCGAAAAGCCTTAGGGCGATGGGAGGGAGGGAGGGGAGGCGACGTTTAGCTGCGGCACTGAATGCGTATCTTGCGATCGGGCGCAAGGGGAACTGGCGGCACAATCTCCCATGTGAAAGGAGGAAAGCGGGAATGCAGCGCGAGAGGGAGGGGGGTGGGCGGCTTCTACTCTGCTACCAGCAGCTGCGTACTTGAACTTTGCGCCGACAGCCCGCAGGCTGTCGCGCACTCCGTATCGTGAAAGCGATGTCCACACGGCTGACCTTTGTATGCGCTGTGCTTTCGGCCGCTCAGTTTCCGTTGGAGCAATAGACTGCACGAACCTTCGCTCGCTGCTTGCTCACGCCAGCGTTTTGACAGTGGTTGTCTGCGGTCATCGAGTGTTATCTATTCATGTTTTCTTGAGCGTGTTTATACCATGCTTAATTCAGTTAGCAAGAAAATGTGTCCAAGTTTATGCAGCCCATAAAACTAATAATCTTACTCCGTATACTCTACTAGTAAATTTGCTATCGCAATTGATGCTTCGCCTTTCGGGCGAAACTGCGACTTTTTTATCTGACCGCACGGCCACCATCGGTTAGGTGAAATTCGGCCAGAGATCATAAAACTTTCCGGAAGAGGCACTCTGCCGAATTCGGTTCTCTCACCCACCCTGTTCAGCATGGCCACGGCAAAGCTACCACCGCTCCTCGACAAACTTCCGGACGTGCAGCACGTCCTGTATACCGATGATGTGACAATCTGGGTGACCACAGGGCCGGACGGCGCTGTTCAAGATGCACTACAGGAAGCAGTAAACATAGTACAAGAGTATGCAACAGCCGGAGGACTCACCTGCGCAGTTGAGAAGTCGGAGCTCCTGCTTGTATTCAAAAAACGCAATAAGACCGAAATACCACCAACCAACACATTGCATCTCAATGGCAACCTTATTCCGAGGGTTGACTGACTCCGTGTGCTCGGCCTTTACATAAAATACAACGGGAAGGTCACACATACCCAACTTATACTGCGCCAACAAATCACCCAAGTAACGCCCATGATAAAGTGCATTACGAACCGCCGTCAAGGACTCCTAGAAAAAGATGTGCTCCGAATTGTGCAAGCCTTCATAATTAGCAGATTAACCTACCACCTCCCTTACCGTAACCTGACTCAGACCAATGCCTTTTGCTCAGACTGAGACGAACCAGATGGACACCCTCCTCCGTACGGCAATAAAGGCAGCACTGGGACTACTCTGACATGCGTTCACGCAGCTCCTACTACGCCCTGGGGTACACAACACCATTCGAGAACTAGTGGAAGGGCACCTTTACAGCCAGTTACAACGCCTCCAATGAACAAGGCAGGGATGTCTCATTCTATCCCGCCTAGGATACCAAACACCAAGAAACCCACAACAGGAAGACCACACACTTCTCGCGCTTAGCATTCGAAACAAAATTCACGTGGCACTAATTCGCCGAAATATGCACCCTGACCGTTATATAGGCCAGAGACAGGCAAGAGCACAAGCCCTGGCTCGATTCTTTCGTGATGACACATCGGACACACCAGTCCTTTACACCGACGTGGCCCGGTACCCACAAAGACGTGCTGTGTGTCTAGTCGTACTAGATAGCACAGACACTCTGAGAGCGTCAGCCGCGCTCAACACTGTGGACAGTGGCCCGGCGGAAGTGGCTGCTATCGCCCTAGCCATCGTACGCGCTTCAACCATACCGGCACCGGATGGACCCATCACAGTGGTCACTGATTCCCAAACCGCGTGTAGGACTTTGGCACAAGGGATGGTGACCCCCTACACACATCGCATCCTTACATCATTACAAACCACAGCGTTACACAGGGTGCGTATCGTCTGGACACCTGGACACGCCTCTCTCCATGGTAATGAACGAGCTAATGGGGTAGCCAGAGAGCTCGTTAATCGGGTGCCATTGTAAGAGCTGTCCAACCGAGATGACACACTGACAGAACCACTGAACTACACTGTAACTCTACAACATTACAGAGATAGCAGGAGACACAACTTTGCCCAGAACTGTGCGTCCCATTGCTGAAATTAGGAGCGCGAAAAAAAAAGGCAGGAATTCAGCTGAACACCTCAAGGCACGGTGTTAATATCCACCTTTGTGTTTATCGTACTCTTAGTACCAATAATCGCAAGCATCTACTCTGCATGCTAGTTCGTGAAATTCTGGCAGACGATGTGATGTCATTAGAGCTGCGTTAGGTTCACAACACCATACGCGATAACTTTCGTAAAGCTCGCGATAAAAGTAAATCGCATGAAGTCACGGACAGCGCGCTAGCACTGAACGCAATTGAAAACATGCACTGCCTCATTTCAAGGACGCGTGAACAGTTGTGAGCAAACACGACTTTAAGCATTATATTAGTGTGAACAGTTGTGAGCAAACACTACTTTAAGCATCATACTACTTACGCGACTTAAGCCGTGGCCAGGAACACGTACAATACCTCCGCGTTCGAGGTCGGTCAAGTGAAGGTGCATGTGCGATGTGATGACAGTGCCGGAGAGGACGGACATGGCGACGTTGGTACGCAGCGCCGGCTCGCAAACTGTGTTGCCGAGGCGCTAAGCCACTTCAATATTTCGATCGTCAGCACCGCCGGAGTCCCCGGGAACACGGGTTGCACAACACAGATTCTGTGCTGCCAGAGCTCACCGAAGGCCAGAGGCCGGTCTGCCACACCACCACTACTGCTTTCAACACAGAACCCGCGGCCGAGATCACACAAACAGCGTTGAACAACGCGCGGTTGGTGCGGGCCTGAGAGCCAACTCGCCACGGCGTCACTTGGCGCCACTATCGCGCCTTCTCAAAAGTCCCTAAGCTATTAGGGGCGCGTTCTTCTCCGGGGTTACCAAGTACCAACCCGTGCGCCTCCACCTTGCACAGCGGTACCAGCGTGTGACCGTAGATGCCGTAATCGTTGGTGCTGTGGGTTCGTGGGATCCAATGAACGACGCCATTATGCGACGGATTTGTACACAATCCTACCTCAAGCTTTTCAAGAAGCTGGTGGTGAGTGAGGTTATCACCGCATCGCGAGAGATTTACCACCATCACGTCGCTCACAGTTAGTTGATTTTATATTATATATCATTTATATTATATTATATTTTTTATTTATATATTATATTATATCATTTATTTTATATTATATATCATTTTATATTAACGGTGAGAGCGTCCGCTCATTCGAAAACTATTCGAAAATTATTTGATATTCGATTCGATTCTTTTCTGGCACTAATCGATTCGTATTCGATTTGGCTTCAAAAAACGGCTATTCGCACAGCCCTACTACTCCCTTAAACTGAACCGTGTGAGCAGGACACGAACTACCGTGACACCAACGTAACGTAAAGAAAGTCGGATGCAACAAAGAAGAATATACTAAGCTTCCATGACATGTCGAGCACCCTGTACCGCCAAATGTCACTTTTTATTTATTGTAATTATATTCAGCCGACCAATCACCGTCGCTTTTGGCGCTATTTAGCCATCGAAGCAATTGTATCAGTCAACTCCAATAGACATCATCATTCCATGAAACGCGTATACAATGCACTCTTGTTAACAAACGCGGCTTTTTTAAATGCGATTACCATTCTTAGGATACTTGACGAAATTTCCCGTGTCTATGTTTCTAACCGTTTTTCCTCCAACTCGGATCCCCCTGGTCTAATGGGTAGATATCAAGCTGATGTGCTGAGGTTGGCTTCGAAGCGGTTTCGAAACCAACCGTCGCACTAATTTGGGTAACTGGGTATGTGACACTGCGTGTATCACCATCAGCCTATTGACCCTTTTCGTGGAGCAGTTTGCTCTAGAGGAACGAGATGGCGCTTTCGGCCGCGCGCCATACGTTGCCTCAGCGAATGCGCACGAATACGAAACCATTACTGCTTCTGCCCTGCTACTCTGCGATCAGCTGTCGAAAATGCAACTGGGTGTGCGTTAATGCACTGTGCCCAATTCATACTGCAAAATGTGTAACGATAAAGGGAAGACGTGTGCGGTAGTTCGCTGCAAAAATAGTGATTCACATATTAATGAATGGAATCAACCTGTGTCACCACTGCTACATAAGGACTGCATGTGTTGCCGCCCTTCGCGATGCACGGCTTTCCTCAAGGATAAAAAAAATATATATATTTCATCCGCCTGCGCTGTATAGCTAACCTATAAGAAAGGACTTCAACTCCGGAACGTCGGCACTTGGGATTGAGTACCGCTCGTTACAAAATGAAGTAGTGCCACTTACTGGAATACTAAGTTTCCCGCACGTTATCTACACACATCCACCCTTACTCGCACGAAAACTTACGCTCACCCTATAGCCAACGTGTGAGGGAATAGGCGCACACTTGAATCAATGTGCCTAAGCATGAGTGACGGCGACTACATCGACAAAACACGATGGTTGGAAGCTGAATGTTTCGTGATGGTCCACAGAGTAAGCGAGGGACTAGCGATAATACGTCTTTGCTACGAGCTACCGCAAAGTACAGAACATTTACATTCCAAGCCTTTGTGCGCAGCAAGAACAAATTTATCGCAGCAGAGCACACTCGCGAGTGATTACGCTGAAAATAAACAATCAGATAGGGGCCGCACCGATCGAGGAACTTTACCGAGTCAGAAATATGACAAGCCGCTGGTTCAAAATGTTTGCCAAATAAAGAACGCAGAGCACACTGATCCCGATTTAATTCATAAGCGGAAAGTTTGGACAGCTTGGAATACATTTCTAGCCTCGTTTTTAGTACAAGCACCGTATACGCTGCTCGCGCCGTTTGGACAAGGCGTAATGGGCTCTAAAAGCACTTACATGTCCTCTAAAGCTGTGACCAAAGCTTCGTGTCGTCTACACAGTCACCGTCTACGATATGCGTCGAAACGGAGGTTTGCTGCACCGCACCGGCGTCACGCGCTTGCATTGTAAACGCGGAGGCAACGGAGGCGGCTGAGGCAAGCAATGGACGCGTCACCACGTGATCAAACATGGCAGCGCCCACGGGAGCGCCGCGAAAAGGGTCAATATTTATGTCCACTGCAGGACGAAGGCCTCTCCGCGTGCTGCAGCAGTAGCCACAGGGGTCCCGGAGTAGGAACCCCTCCTAGATTTTGTGAGGGGCCGGCCCTAAGGCCGTCCGCAACTCTCTCCTGTCATCACTCAATAAAGTTCTTCACCACCACCACCACCCTGCGTTCTCCAATTACCCCTGTCTTGCGCTAGCTGATTCCAACTTTCGCCTGCAAATTTCTTAACTTCATCACCCCACCTAGTTTTCTGCTTTCCTCGACTGTGCATGCTTCCCTTCTCTTGGTATCCATTCTGTAACTCTAATGGTCCACCGGTTATCCATCCTATACATTACATGGCCTGCCTAGCTTCATTCTTCCCTCTTAATGTCAACTAGAATATCGTCGATCGCCCGTTTGCTCTCTGATCCACGCGGCTCTCTTCCTGTCTCCTAATGTTACGCTTAATATTTTGAGTTCCATCGCTCTTTGTGCGGTCCTTAACTTGTTCTCGAGCTTCTTTGTTAACCTCCAAGTTTCTGCCCCATGTGTTAGCACCGGTAGAATGCAATGATTGTACACTTTTCTTTTCAACGACAGTGCAGTCACGATTTGGCAATGCCTGCCGTATGCACTCTAACCCAATTTTCTTCTTCTGTAGATTTTGTTTCATGATCAGGGTCCCCTGTGAGTAGTTGACCTAGATAAACGCACTCTTTTACAGACTCTAGAGGCAAACTGGCGACCCTGAATTTGTGTTCCCTTGCCAGGTTATTGAACATTAGCTTTGTCTTCTGCATAATAATCTTCAACCCCACTCTTCCACTTTCTAGTTTAAGGTCCTCAATCATTTGTTGTAATTTGTCTCCATTGTTGCTGAATAGGACAATGTCATCGGCAAACCCAAGGTTGCTGAGATTATCGCCGTTGATCCTCACTCCTAAGCCTTCCCCATCTAAGAGCTTGAATACTTCTAAGCATGTAGTGAATAGCATTGGAGAGATAGTGTCTCTTTGACTTACCCCTTTCTTGATAGGTAACTTTCTACTTTTCTTGTGGAGAACAAAGGTAGCTGTGGGATCCTTGTAGATATTTGCCAATATATTCAGGTATGCCACCTGTACTCCTTCATTAAGCAATGCCTCTATGACTACTGGTATCTGCACTGAATCAAATGCCTTTTCATAATCAATGAAAGCTATATACAGACGTTGATTGTACTCCGTATATTTCTCGATTACTTGATTGATGACATGGATGTGAAAAGTTGTAGAATATCCCTTCATGAAGCCAGCCTCTTCTCTTGGTTGATTGAAGTCAATGTGTTGCCCTGATTCTATTGGAAATTATCTTCGTGATTATTTTATACCATACTAAAAGCAAGCTAATGGGCCTATAATTTTTAAATTCTCTAACGTCTCCCTCCTTACGGATTAGTATAATGTTGGCATTCTTCCACTTCTCTGGTACATTTGAAGTCGTGAGGCATTGCGTATAAAGGGCCGCCAGCTTTTCGAGCATAACTCCTCCGTCATTCATTAAGTGGATTGTTATTCCATCTTCTCCAGCAGCTTTTCCTCTGGTCATGTCTTGCAAGGCACTTCTAACTTCATCGCTAGTTATAGAAGGAGCCTCTGCATCCTGTTCATCACTACTTCGAATGAAAGTAGCTTGGCTGCTCTGGGCACTGTACAGGTCAGTATAGAATTCTTCTGCTGTTTTTACTATGTCATCAAAATTGCTGATGCACCCTGCTTATCTTTCAGTGAATGCATCTTGCCTTGTCCTATGCTAAGTTTTCCTCTGACTTATTTCATGCTTCGTCTATATTTTACGGCTTCCTCAATCTTTCACATGTTATAATTTCGAATATCCTTTACTTTCTTCTTGTTGATCTGTTTTGACAGTTCAACGAATTCTATCTTATCTTTTGTATTCGACACTTTCATGCTTCGTCGTTTCTTTATTAGGTCCTTTGTTACTTGGGAGAGCTGACCTACTGGTTGCCCTTGGTGGTTTATCTCCCACTTCAATTGCTGCTTCTGAGATCAGCCTAGTTACAGCTTCATTCATTACCTCTATGTTAATTTCATCTTCCTGTTCTAAAGCTGCATATTTGTTGGCAAGCACCAGCCTGAATTTCTCTGCTTTTACCCTTACTGCGTCTAGGTTGACCTGTTTGTTCTTGACTAATTTTACTCTTTGTCTCGCTTGACCCCACCTGCGGAACTTGCACCACGGGTGCGCCAGCCACAGCCCACCACTTGCTATGGACATGTCCTGGCCTGTCATCACTGCGAAGAATCTGCCTTGCTGGGCTGCAGAGCTCAGTCGCCACTCTCAATGACTGGATCCTTCCTAGAGGGACCCCTCAACACCGCAAAGCTATATATGACAGCTTGCTCACCTACCTTATAAGAAGCGAAACCATTAACTTAATCTAGGCACCTCGCCGGAAAAACCACTGGGGTTGCCTTTTCATACAAGTACAATTTTCTATTTTGTTATGACTGAATAAACGTATTTCTCTCTCTCTCTCTCTTCAAATTGAGAGAAATCCTAGCCTTCACTAACATATGGTCACTGCACTTTACCCTACCTAGCACTTCTACATCTTGCACTAAGCTGGGATCGGCAGAGAGTATGGAATCTATTTCATTTCATGTTTCTCCATTAGGGCTTTTCCAGGCCCACTTCATGTTGCTGCGCTTCCTAAAGAAGGTATTCATTATTCGGAGCCTATTTCTTTCCACGAATTCTACCATCTCTCCTCTAGTGTCCCTAGAATAGGTGCCGTAGTTGCCAATTGCTTGCTCACCAGCCTACTTTTCCCCACTTTTGCATTGAAGTCGCTCATGACAACAGTATACTGAGTTTGCACCTTTCTCATCGCTAATTCAACATCTTCATAAAACTGTTCTATTTCTTGATCATCGTGAGAGGAGGTTGGGGCGTAGGCTTGCACTAACTTCATTCTATACCTCGTATATGCGTATAGGCGTATATGCCGCGCTCTAAAATTTGCAGTTCACCGCGGGAGACCCAATTCAGAACCCGTAGTTCCGTTTTTGAAACGTTTCCAAAAAAGCGTTTTACTCCTCTACAACGCTTAGGTGTCAAAAGATGGCGTCACTCATGCTATCTAGGCATGGTAGAAATGGTTGGACGCATGCATTTCACTCACCGAGGAGCATATAGAAAGGGATCAAAATGCCGATGAAGATTTTTCAGAAATAAATATTTCAGAGCATCAGGCTCAGTCTTTATTGCACAATCCACCTAAATATATTGTAGTATAGTAGTCGTGCAATGCCCCGCTTCCTTGAAAATATATCTGGACTGATCAAGGATGCAATTAGTGGGTATGCGCGGCGTCACAGTATTGAAAAGAATTATTTATTTTCAGCGTACGGTCAACTTGTGCGAGTAAGGAAAAATCTCATTTGCACGGAAACAACGAAGTCAACGTTTCGTATGGTGAACTGTATCCGTTGGAGAAGTTTCTGTATTTTTCAAGTTGACATGGCATGTTATGGCGCAAGCCGCTGCACGGGTCCAGTGGCTGTGGCATTCTGCTGCTGAGCTCAAGGTCTAGGGTTCGACTCCAAGCCGCGGCGACCGCATTTGGATGAGGGCGAAACGAAAAATAAACTCTCGTGTACTTATATATAGGCGCACGTTAAAGAACAACGTACAGGTGGTAAGAATTAATCTGAAGACGTCCACTACTACGTCCCTTATAACCAGTTGCGCTGTTCCCGGAGTGAACCCTCTATTTCTTAATAGTTAATTTTGTGGATTCCAACAAGCACGTCATTCTGCAAAAACCGTAGGCAAAAAAAAAAATTAGTGCGTGAGTTTTTTTTGTCATGCTATAATCGATTGAGACAGACAGACACAAAATATATGTCCGACAAATATATATGCATAGGTTCCCACAAAACTAGGGAACCTATGCAAAATGACTTCCGCAGCCCTTCAGGGAGCACGGCACAGAAAGCGCGTTTGTTCTCCGCCGTGCGTTCGCTCCCCGTGAAAGCGCGCCTCCCGGCGCGCCCTTTTACTCGCACAACAGCGTCCGGCGCGCGGCGACAATTTCATCACCGTTGACGTCATACGGAACCTCACGGCGACAGCGACGCCGACGGCAGAAATCCTCTTTGAGTGTCCATAAAAGTCTAAGCAGTACTTCGACAAGCGTCACTTCACAGCGGACAAGCTGAGCGTTGGAGACATAGTGGTCATGCGCTGCGTTCCAGAGCACACCGGCGCCCCAACAAGAACCTAGAAGAAATTCAGAGGTACACTGATTGTGATAGAAATACTCCCAGCGGACACCTACAGAGTGACCGAGATCAACGGAATGAAAAGGGTCTACTCGACCACCGCCCACATCAGACAACTGAAGAGATGGGGTGGAAAATGCCAAGAACTATCCGACCAGTCATGCACCGACGAGGAGGACAGCGTGCTGAAACGTAGCACACGTGTGTCCAAAATACCTTTCTTTCTTCGGGACTATACCGTATGAACCGAGGACAGTTCGCTGTGAGAATGGCCGAGTGTTAGCGGAATCGGAAGCCAAGGCTGGCAACATAGGGAGAGATGGCGGCCGCGAAGGAAGGCACAACGTTTATAGATACTTTTTCAAAAAGTATCTATAAATGTGGGGAAGGCAGTCGTCATGCTGTTTGTGATTTTTTTCTTTTATTTATCTATTGAAGAGCGCCCTTCTTAAAAATTTGTGTGCGAAGAAATTCCTAACAGGAGGTGGTCGTTGATGAGGCAGTAGATGTCGGCCCTGCAGAGGCGTTGCGCCTGCTCGTGCTGCAACCGCATTGACTCAGCGCTGACGATTAGCTGCCGCACAGTTCGTGGGCAGGCGACGCTCACCGCGCGTCTTAGCCGCGGAAATGGCTGCGCTAGACAAGCGCGCAGGTGACAATAACTAAGTCTAGCTCGTGGATAGACCTCCATATAACAAAAGGAAAAGAGGAAATCGGCGGAGACGACGTCGTTGACAGGGCGAGCAGGCAGCGCGGACGACGGTCTGGCGAGCGGGCTCGGCGAAGTCCACTCACAGATGCAAGAACGCATCAACACGTAGTAGAAAGAGGGGAGCGTTGCATGAGACGCCACAGCGTTTCCCACAGACGCCAATGCTCCGAACGACGATTCCGATCTCCTTGAATGCTCAAGCGAAACTCTCGAGTGGGTATGGGCCACTTACACGAGGGACGTCGCCTACTACGACTTCTTCCTCCTCCGGCTGCCACGCGGTGCACGCGCTTTCACTGCTCGCGCTCTTGTTGCACGTTCGCTCTACGCCAACGCTGTCTCCAGTTCTGCTGCAGCAGCCGATACGCTTGCGATACCACGTCACCTGACAAGATGAACGACGAGGAACGCGACATGGACGTCGAGGCCGAGAGGAGGACCCACCGCAGCGCTCTCGAGCGAAGGCGACGAGACCGGATCAAGTTCACGTTCGACTGCCTGCGGGACGCCGTGCCGTCTCTGCAGTGGGAGAGGGCTACGCGCTCTCAGATCCTGAAGAGGGCCACTGACTATATACAGCTGATGGAGCGAAAGAACAGGGAGTGGCAGCGCACCATCAAGGACCTCAAGCGACAGAGGAAGCATCTCGAGCAACAGATCCGGGCCTTGGAGGAGACCGAGATGCGCAGCGGCGTTGGCGACTGCTTGCCTAGCTGCCCGGTTGTCGCGACCACTGGCGAGGGCGTCTACCGGGCTGGCGTCTCCTCCGAGCGTTCCATGCTGCCTGAAGGGATGTGAGCGACAGCAGGGAGAAACCAACTGCTAGATGTGGCGTCATCCTTAATAAAGAAGAATGCAGTTTCAAACTGTCTCGACTGATGCTTCAGGAAGCGTATGTACATCGGCGTTTGCGCTCTTGATGAACGTGCATGCATGCTGAGACTATAAGTGCCGACCCTCTCTAGACGTTACCAAGGCGCCTTCTGTAACCTGTTTGGACAAGAATAGCCCCGTTTTGCAGAAGTACCTGGACGCAGTATTTCAGTAAAAGTGGCGCGAGTGTCGTTCAGTCATCAGACGCCTGATAAACTTGCCCCGGGCTCCTAGTCACGCATTCGGCCTCAAATGAGCTGACCTTGGCACACGCATCCGTCAAAACGTCTATAGTGGTTGCTAGAGGAGGAGGAAGCGCACTGAGCTGCTGAATGCGCTTGTCTTTCCCTTTTTCGTTTCTTCGCCTGTCTGCTATAGTGCGTATAGCGGTGGTTGCTTCCGATTAAGATGGATGTTGGTAACGAATGGTGGCTGCTGCTTCCGATTAAGGTGCGCACCTTCAGGGATTCTACCCCCTTTATTATTGCGATAGCAATTATATGGGTCTTCAAGCGGAATTCTGCCGTCGGCGTCGTCGACGCCGTGGCCATGAGGTTCCGTATGGAGTCCAACGGCGATGAACTCGTCGCCGCTCGCCGTATGCTGTATGTGCGAGTGAAAGCGGCCGAGGAACCCGTGCTTTCACGGGGAGCGAACGCGCGGCCATGGCCTCCTATATTTTATATATAGGAGGCTATAGCACGGCGGAGAGCAAACACGACATCTTCCGTCGCGCGAAAGCCTGTGGGAGGGGAGGAGGGGAGGAGACGTTTAGCTGCGGCACCAAATGCGTATTTATATGAAAGCGTTGCGAGGCGAGAAGGTGGTAAAGACTTCCGACGCTGCTCGACGAGTATCCCTTTCTGATCTCGTCGAAAACCTCCGAGCCGCCCCCAGAGGGACTGGCAATAGTCTCCAACGCCGCGCGCGTTCGGTGCGAACGCGGGCAAAACGCCGACGGCGTCGACAACAGTTCTGCGCGTTGCTGGTGTTGGTGCATGTCCAAGTTTATACAGCTGATAAAACTACTATCCTTACTCCGTATAGCTCTCTACTAATTTGCTATCACAATTGATGCTTCGCCTTTCGGGTGAAGCTGCGACATTTTGTCTTCTACGTTTTCATAATAGCACATATGATCCACAAGGAGTTTCACACGGGAATGCACAAACCAGTGCAAAAAAATTAGTCGGCCCTTCCACTCCGTAAATATGGTTATCCAATGAAGCTGAATCGTGCGGCCCCGGTGTTTATCACTGTGTTAATCCTGATGGTTCATTAAAGTATTTCTCAATTATGAGGTTACACACACGTTCGGCTGCGAAGCGGAGAACGATGTCACTGACGGTATGCCCGCAGTCCGCTGTTGTCGCTTGCGTTCGATGTCGCGAGTTTGCTCGGCCGCGTGGTTAGCAGCACTCGCCCGCCATTGCCGCTTGCGATTCTTTGAAATTAAATTGCTTCAGAATTAAATCGGTTCATTGCGTAATACAACGAATGGTTCATACCCCCTTAAGCAATGGCTCATACCCCCGTAAACGCGGCCTCCCCATTATGACGACAGAAGAGAAGTGGAATTTTACACTGGGATGATGAACGGCAACGCAGCCAGCTGGCGGAAGAAGGCGACGACGACGAACTTGGAGCAGTGTAACTAGCGCGTGCCGAGCACGAGCACGAGCGCACACCGAGGGGCGCCAACAAGCCAGCTGCGAAAGAAGACGACAATGCTCGAGCCAATGTTGATGATGATAGTTTTCTGTGCACAGGCGATTTCGCCTAGCAATATTTTTTCCTAGCTTTAAAATTCGGTAAAACTTAAAAATGATCACTTTGTATAATAGATGAACAGGACTAGTTATCGCTAACGCTTATCTAACTCTGTGTCCAGCGAACAGTTGAGGCGTTAGCAAGCGTTCAGGTCACTACTGTTCAGGTCGCCAATTTTATGGCGGAATTTATACTATGAACGAGGAATGGATAATCCCTGGCCGCCGCGATCTGCACTGCGTCTCTAGAGGAGAGCTCAGCCCCGATGGTGCCACGTCCTCCGTTCTTCCCTGGTTCTTCTCAGGGAGCTTACAACGACAACAACATTTCTAACATGGAGGAAGGAAACAAAACAGGAGAGGCCCTGACGTCACTTTTTTGAAGCCGGAAGTGCAGCCACGTTGGTGTGCCACCTCTCTTTGCGCCTCCAATCAGGGGTTCTGCAGCTCGCCGGAGCAGATGGGCGCGAACTTTGAACTTGCATTGTTACGAGCGGCCGGAAGCGTGTGCTGCCGACGCTCGTCAAAACAAAGCTTACGACACTTCTGTAACAGGTTTAGTGAAGCAGACGCGCTCCTGTGTTTTTCCGTGGCACGTTGAAGAAGACGACGAAGACCCGCGCCGTGATTGCTTGAGTGTATCTATTGCTGGCCGACACTCACACTCACAGACCCAAAACACAACTTTCAAGCTTACGCACCACACTCCAAAGTCAGCTTTTCTCGCGAACAAAAGGTGCTGCGGGAAAGACACCGGCGGAAAAATCTTATCTCACTTTTCAGAGACCGAGAGCAGCAGCGAAGCTTCAGGAGCGCGGTTGTCATGGCAACGTTGACATTTGGGGTACCCATCCCAGTGCTCCTTTGCGAAAAACAGCACGTGACTTCCGCCACACCTTCTCCAATACGCTCGTGCTGGCCAGGGCCTCTCCTGGGGTTTCCTTCCTCCATGATTTCTAACCTTCTTGGTACTTGCCTTTTCTTGCGCCCTGTGACTTGTGCCACGTGGTCGCCAGAATAGAAGGCCCTTCATCCTCGTCGTCGTCGGAAGTTGGCGCATCGTCTGCTGCACGGTGGACTGGTAGCTGCTACCAACTGCTACAATGTCTGTTGAGAATATGTTTGCCTTTTGCTGCAGATGATCTCGTCCCTGTTCTTTGTTTAGTTTCGGTGTGAAAAAAGATAGATAAGAGTAGGGGAAGTGCATGGACGGCGTACAAGAAGTAAATAAGTCCAGGTGAGGACGGGGGAAAACAAAAGTATTTCTGGGAACCATGGAACATCGCATCATCATGCAACGAAACTCTCTGAACACTTGAGCATTGCTCTTAAAAGATAGTTGTATGGTAAATCCAGATGGTTGATCCAGTCGATCAAGTCCTCCGAGTGGAATTATCAGACGCTTCATATACGAGTCAGAGAAAGCATGCGCCACCCGAACGGTGGGTTACTTTCTGGACAGTGAGATGGAAGGAAGCGAGGGCAGAGGGGAACTTCCGGTGATGCCCGACTGAATGCCGTCACACCACATAGCATAACGGCGCGCAAGCCAGACAAAAAAAGAAAAACTCAGTAGCCCCTTTTTTGTCGGGGAAATGGGGGTAAGCGAAGCTGGTCGTGTGTTTTTTTCGGTGTTCCTCCGAACGAAGTGACTTACAAGTACCCCGTTGTGCTTGAACCACAACTGGTCACACGCACAGCAGCTGGCTCCGAAGTTCCGGTTGAGAAAATCGCGTTGGAACCTGACCACCGGGGAAGTTGGCGCTAGCGTTGCCGAGGCGTGCACGCCTATTGACGGGTTCCTGGAGGGTAAGACGACGCACACGTTTGTCCTCGACATCGCGCTCCCTCATCTCGGGGTCCGCAGCTCTTCCTGGGCTTCGGAAGCCCTCACGCTAGAATCGTCACGTCGACAACGAGCCCTTTCCCGAGTGAGTTTGCGGCGCCGTTGCTCAAACGCAGCTTGCTCCTCGGCGGAATGCACCACGCTGGGCCTTCCCATCCGGACTTCGAAACTGATCTCAGGCGAGGGAAGCCCAGCGGAGCATGCGTCAACCCCCTTTCCTTCCCCTTCCCTCCCCGCGACACACAGAACGACCCTGATTGGTCGCGCCCGTCATGTGATCCGGTGCCGGCGCAGCTTTCCCCGCACCTGTTCTACTCTGGGAGCAGCCGCATTTTTTAGCGTGACATCACCACCACCACCGCCGACACTTGTGAGGCAATACAAGCTTCGCTTGAAAAATTTGCAGCTTCGGCCATAATGCGACGCAGTGACGCATGTGCACTTTGTGTTGCACTCCTTTCGAGAAGAAGAAGATTCCGTGCAAGCGAGGAAGAAGTTTGACATGGCAATACTTTCATCATCTGATGAAATGACAAAATCACTAGAACAAATTGCCCTTGAGCGTAGATTCATGTTGTCTATGTCACATAACTTGCAAAAACCAGCCTTAACGTCAGACTTTAATGAAGTTACTTTACCTGAATTAGCTCAAGCAATTCGAAACTTACCCGTATCAGCTCCTGGTCCTGATGGAATTACATTGCATATGATAAAAATTTTATTCGAACTATCTCCTTGTGACTTCCTAAGCATTATAAACTATTCTCTAAACAACGCCTGGATACCATACGATTGGAAACTAGCTATGAAGTAACCCCGATGCCTAAAAAACAAGGATTAGGTTACACCATAGAAAATATAAGACTTCTAATGACTTCTTCTCAGACTTCTTCTCTTACTTCTAATGTGGTCAAACTCATAGAGACGGTTCTACATTACAGAATTACTGTCTGAATGTTGGATAATTTAATATTAAATCCAAATCAAATAGGCTTCAGAGCTTACTGCTCTATATCGTGTGCCCATGCTGATTTAGAGAGCCGCATACAATTCGCTAGAAAAAGAAGGCCGCTTTAGTGACATTAGATATAGCTAAAGCATATGACTCCGTGGAACATACAGTTTTGCTGAATGTACTACGGAATCATAATTTTCCAAAATATATTATTGCGTGGTTGGCAGAATTTTTGAGATCAAGATAATTTTATTGCTTTAAGGATGGCTGCTCTTCGTCTAAATTCAAACGGACTCGTGGTGTCCCCCAAGGAGCAGTCCTATCTCCAATATTTTTTAACATATTAATGAGCTCTATTCCAGCCAGTCAGGACGTGCAAGTTTACTGTTATGCAGACGATATTGCATTCTTCGCGGCCGACAACGACATATATTCTTTACACCAAAAATTGCAGAGATACTTGAGTATGCTTGATGTATGGCTTCAATCAATTTGCATGTCATTAAATGTAAGTAAAAGCGCAATATTGGTGTTCCAACTTATGGATACGGTTTCAATCTCTATATTTTACAATCAAGAACCGATTCCCCAGGTTGAGTCTCTTAAATATTTAGGTGTCATTTATGACGGAAAACTCAAGTGGAGTCCACATATAGAAAATGTGGCATCTAAGGCTCAGCGTGCTTTAAGTTTACTACGCAGACTGAGCAACCGAAAATATGGGCTATGTAGGGAAGCCCTCATAATGATATACAGAATGCACATGCGTCCAATATTGGAATTCGGCTCTGTATTGTTTTCGGGAAGCCCTGCTTATAAAACTAAGCCTCTGGTTCTTTTGGAGCGTGAAGCCCTGCGCCTGTGCCTGGGACTCCCTAGGTTTGTAGCAAACAATGTTCTTTATCAGGAAGCGCGCCTACCAACATTGCCCTGCAGATTCGCATTTTAACGATACAAACATTTCTAAAATTTTAAAGTTCTCCAGTTAGAAGATCTGAATATGTATTTATAAACGATCCAAACTCCTTCTTCCTTGCTCATTGGCCACGTTTTCACACCCCACAGATTATGTTTGTACAAAAGCAATTAGATAGTCTAAATGTAAAAATTCGAGACGTTATTCCATCATATGACTCAATCAGAATTTAAAAATTTAATTCGATGAAATTTTCCCACAGAACCCTAAGTTTCATTCAGTCAGGTTATTAAATAATATGTTGCAAGATTACCTTGCACACGTACACACAAATAACATATTAGCCACTGACGCTTCCGTGAACGACGATAAGGCGGGCGTAGACATTTTCTCGCTTTCGTTTTTGCCTTCCTTTACTTTGCTTATCTCATTGTCAAAAAGAATTTTTTTAGCTACCTACTGCCGCCCGATTCTTGGCCTATCCCCCTCAGTGGGTGCGAGCCATGATAAAGGATCATCATCATCATCATCATCATCATCATCATCATCATCATCATCATCATCATCATCATCATCATCGCTTTCGCTGGCTGGTCATTCTCCTTGAGACTGCATTCTACATTTGAAGCTGAGCTCTTAGCAATGATTCTAGCACTGCGAAAACTCCCTTTAAATGAATCCAGCGCGGTTATTATAACAGATTCCCTCTCTGTCTGTACTGCGCTTACAACTTCAACTAATTCACCAGCTCTAAAGACGTTTCTAACATTAGTTCCTCCCCAGCTGAATCTTGTAAAATTATTATGGGTACCAGGACACTGCGGATTACATTTCAATGAAATGGCCGATTCATTAGCGCGAGCATCCCTGAATGGACCGACAATGTCGGTCCTTCCAGTGGTGGCACAAATAACAGCGATCAGATATCGGAAATTTACAATTTGTAGAGATATCATGGAAACAATAACATCATGAACTGAATTTCAGCACCTAAAATATCCGTGGGTAATTCATTGGTGTCCATCAAGGCAATCGGAAGTAATAATTACAAAATTACGCTGCCGTGTCCCAACATTAAACCTATATTTACACAGGGCTGGTCTGGCGATATCGCCACTGTGTCAATTCTGCCTAGAAATAGAAACCGCAGAACAGTATTTTTTAATATGTCGTCGGTATAAATTACAAAGAAAAACACTTCTTGAAATACCGCTTGCTAAATTAGGGGTAAATTTAACATCAGAAACAGTACTGACTTTCGCTGCCTCGGTATTTGTCTTTAGCCACAGGGACGTATTTAATGCCGTTTGTGGTTTCATTCAGTCAACAAAACGAATAAAATTTTAAATTCATACTTTTACAATTCTCTGAGAGATATTTCAGTTTTAATGCATGGCATTAATATTATAAATTATGCAGTTTAGGAAAATTATTCTGTCTGCTCTGATTACTAAATTGCACGTGAACTGCAGTTTTAGAATCCATATCTAAAAGTTCAGGTGCCCAATTCTTGGCCAATCCCCCGAAGTGGGTACGAGCCATGTGCTGAGGACATCATTTATTATTTATTATTATTATATTTATTATTTATTTACATACTTTCAAGGCCCGTAGGCGCTACAGAAAGGAGTGGTACATACAGAGAAAAAGGGTGCAGAACGATGAGTAACATAATTGTTAGATGGCATGGAAAACAGCAGTCTTGAACCTCGATGCGTCTGTAATAGTGGCGACCGATGCGGGAAGGTGGCTCCAGTCATCGCAGGTGCGAGGTAAGAAAGAGTAATAGTACGCATTCGTACGACAAGATGGCACGAAAACTTTATGAATGTGATCGCTGTGGGATGAAACGTAACAAGGAGGAGTTAAAAGTTTATCTTTTAATACCGGGTTGTGGTAAATATTGTGGAAAAGGCAGAGGCGACTGTATGCACGACGTACTGAAAGATCCGGTAGGTTAAAGGTTTGCTTCATGAGTGTCACGCTAGCATGACGATAGTGATTAGATAGAATAAAGCGGGACGCGCGGTTCTGAATGGCTTCGAGGGAGAGGGTTAGTGATACTTGAGGGGGATCCCAGATGGCCGAGGCATATTCTAATTTTGATCGAACAAGTGTTTTGTAGAGCGTCAGTTTTAAAGATGCAGGAACGGCGTAGAAGTTTCTGCGCAGATAGCCTAGCGTGCGATTAGCGTTAGAAGTTATATATTCAACATGTTTGTGCCATGATAGATCGTGAGTGATATGAAGGCCGAGATACTTGTAAAAATTAACTTGACAGAGAGGAGCGCTATTGAGAAAATACATGCATATATTTACATTTATTTACGTTTAGTTTCATGTTCCATGTATTGCACCATATGGATAAATTGTTAAGGTCTTCTTGCAGTTTAGTGGAATCAGCGGGATCACTAATCTTATGATATATTACGCAGTCATCAGCAAATAGGTTAATTGAAGACGATTTGACAAAGTCAGGGAGGTCGTTAATATAAATTAGAAGGAGCAGAGGCCCGAGGACAGATCCCTGCGGGACCCCTGATGTAACTGATAAAAAAGCAGAGGAAGCGTTATTGGCAGTTACGTACTGGGTTCGATTGGAAAGAAAGTCTTTAATCCAAGCTAATACTAAGAGATCTATGTTAAGCTGGTCGAGTTTAAGGTTTAGTAGATCGTGCGTTACGGTATCAAAGGCCTTAGCATAGTCCAAGAAAATGCAGTCAACATCAAAGTTATTGTCAGATGCAGCAAAAAGATCATTAGTAAAGCAAGCTAATTGGGTTTCGCACGAGTACATTTTTCTGAAGCCATGTTGACAGGAATGAAAGAATGAATTGGTCTCTAAAAATTCAATAAGGTGAGAGTAAATGACGTGTTCCAAAAGTTTGCATGGGATGCTTGTCAATGAAATGGGACGGTAGTTCTCGGGAACATGCGCATTGCCTGACTTTGGGACTGGAACCACCTTACCTTTCTTCCAGTCACGCGGGAGCGAAGAATACTGCAATGACTGAGCAAAGATTTTAGAAAGAATAACAGATGAAAACACTTCAGTGCATTTTAATATTTTTGAATTAATACTATCCGGCCCACTGGAAGACGAAATCTGCAGATTATCGATTAGCCGGTTAATACCAACCCAGTCAATTATTATGGGATCCATTACAGGAAAGTTCGAACTCGGTGCACTCGGTAGAATGGCGATGTTATTAGTACTAAGGAAAGAGACAAACGCCTCATTCAAAACGCTGCAACATTGATTAGGTGGAATACTGGAGCCATCAGAGTAAGTTAAATGTACAATGTTTGTTTTAGTGCCATTAACAGCACTCCAAAACTTGCGTGGACTCGCTTGAAGAAACGAGGGCAGTGTAACATTCAAGAAGGTAGTTTTAGCGTTGCTAGTCATTTGGATGTACTCAGTTTCCACTTGACGGTACGTTGACCAATGCGCGGGGAGATTTGTTTGCTTGGCCCGACGGAATAGCCGTTTCTTTTTGTTGCGCAGGCGTTTAAGAGAGTTGTTGAACCATGGCGATCGAGTGTTTGAGGGTATTCTTCTTTGAGGTACATAGCTGTCAATTAAAGATAATAGTTTATTTTTGAAAAGTTGCCAGTTATCCTCAACTGAGCGTTCGTCGAAACCGGGGATGTAAGCAGCTGTGAATGATTCCATTTCTGCCGCGATAGAAGCAGTATCTGCATGCTTGTAATCGCGAACAACCTTATAGCTCTTTTTAGTAGAAACATGGGCACGCAAAGTTAAATGAATAAGCAAGTGGTCACTTAAACCAGGGATATAAGTAAGTTTGGAAACCAAGTCAGGAGTAGTAGTAAAAATGAGGTCAAGGATATTAGCGGAAACTGCAGTAGTACGAGTGGGTTTATCAACAAGTTGTGCGAGGTTGAAATCGGAACAAACACCAAGAAACTGTGCGCATTCCGAAGAATGTTTTGTGATAGTGGCGGAACCATTGATCCATGTGATGTTGGGAAAGTTGAAATCTCCCAATAGAAAAAAAGGCAATGTGGGGTATCGCATAACTATGTTGTTCAAGACGTCGTGAAGTTCATCAGAGAAAGAACGGGGTGCAGTTGGGGGTCTGTAGCATGCGCAAAAAATACAGTCCCTATTGTCAATGGTGATACGCACGCACACCACTTCTAAAGCTGATACGACTGGAACACTTGAGGAAGGAAACTATTCATTAACAGCGATCAAAACACCCCCACCGACACGAACATCGCGGTCATATCGATAAATAGCGTATTTCTTTTCACAGTCAAAGATTTCACTGCTTTGAACTTTTGCAGAAAGCCAAGTTTCGGATAGAATAACAATGTCAGCAGAACATGAATCAATATGAGCTGAGAGTGCCGCTCGCTTGTTGAGCACACTGCGTGCATTGCTAAAAAGAAGAGACACTTCATTTGCGTGGCGGGAAGATAGCTACGCTGACGAATTACCAGTATTGCTTAAAGCCGCGTTGCGATTACCAGGTAGGTGTGGCTTACGAGGGGAGTCAACTTCACAAACGTTATCAGTGGATGCGCAGTAGATGTAGCGCTTTTTGTTGATGATAAGTTTGTTAAAGCGTAGTGAAAAGGGTTGGCCGCTAGATTTTTCGTATTCAATTAGTTTTTTGCGTGACAAGCGTGTTGATTTACAGAAGTCTTCGCCCACAGAGATGCCAGCTGTTTTCAGCTTAGCTTTCTAAAAAAGAACCATCTCTTTGCTTTTAAAAGACGAAAACTTGACGATAACTGGACGTGTCTTTAGTGGCTCAAAGGAACCCAACCTGTGCGCTCTGTCGATCATATTGTCGGTAACGTTCAAGCTTAGATGACGCGACAGCAGATCTTTAATACAGTCTTCGGACTGTGCCCACGTCTCGTTAGCACTGTCAGATATGCCATAAAATAATAAATTATCCATTCGAGACCGATCTTCCAACTCGTCAAGTCTTGAGTTGAGTGCGGCACCTTCAGTTCTAACAGTTTCATGAACAAGGCGGTTAATTTCAGCTGGCGCCGACGTATTTTCAATAGATTCAACAGTAGATTATAAAGTTACCAATCTTTCTGTAAGATCTGCGACTTTTTGCGTAAGTGCTTCTTGGTTTTCCTTTAACTCGGCCAAGGATTCCATTACTTCCGCGTGACGCTTGTCAAATTTTGTTGACAATGCAGTAATGGCATCAAGCAGTTCCTTGTGCAATTTGCTAGGGTCTGGCTGAGGCGGACCGGGGTTTTGTTCTACGTCACCGCTTAGCATCAGGAGTTTAACGACAAATATAGTCATACAAGGTATCGCAAACAACACTTGGGCACAGGAAGAGCAAGAGATACCTGTTGCTTGAACGTTTACAATAAAGAGACGGGGCTGCACCAACCTGCATATGAAAGCAGAAGGTGATTTTGAGCAACAACATCGTCGCTGCTCTCCCGTGCCCACTGAAGGCGGAAAGAGGATGCAAGTCCTTTAAATCCCTGCGGCAAGATGCTGTCGATGGCAGTGCTTATGCCGTGCTTGACCATGATGGGAAGGTGGTACCAGGGCAAAGGTCGTACCAGACATAATCGCTCGCTGTCGCCGAAGGTATCAAGGGCGGTGATGATAACGGCAACGGCGTCGATGCAGGAGCAGCTGGTCCAACCGCTTGCGCAGGCGCGGATTGCCATCCAAAGAATAAGGCGATGAACTGCATATGAAAGCAGAAGGGGATTTTGAGCAACAACATCGTCGCTGCTCTCCCGTGCCCACTCATCATCACCATCATCATCAATACTTGCGGCAACTTTCTCGAAAGGCAAAATAATAGACGTGGTCAAGCTTCAAAAATTATTTGGCAAATATTGCTTTTTCAATGACTAGAACAACGATGAAGCGGAGCATCAATGTAGCCTTTTGCTCTTAAAGCCCCTACCTTGTCTCTCCGTTTGTTCACAAATATGGAACTTCTGCATAGTTTCGTGCAACGCACGGTATATATCAATACCGCTCCTATAGTGATAGCACTTGGTCGTGCGCCAAGGGTAGCGCACATTCAAAATTGCGGGAAACATTTCTAGCAGCGTATGCTAATTAATTTTAGTTGTGACAGCAAGTGATGCTCACTTTTTGTGCTGCTTCGTAAAGCCACTTGCCTGTAGCCTTTTGCGAGTCACATGTACCTCTGGGATATGTAATCAGGCAATACTTTATTTTCGACATCAACCTAATACTACTTGCACTAGTTTGTGTTTTCTCGTCTGAAGCTCCTTGTGCATCGTACATGTGTCATTATGAAAACGCAGAAGACAATAAGGTGGTAAAATCTCCGGAGGTGTGCACCTTAATCGGAAGCAGCAGCCACCATGGCCACGCACCATAGCAGGCAGGCGAAGAAACGAAAGAGGGAAACACAAGCTCTTTCGGCAGCTCAGTGCGCATGCAACCAACTAGCCCACCAAAACCTTCCCAGCTAGATACATGCCACACTTCCCCAGCAACCACTCTAGCCGTTTTGACGGATGCGTGCGCTGAGGTCAGCTCGGCCGAATGGGTGACTAGGAGACCGGGGCAAGCTCATCAGCTCGAGTCTTTCTAAAGTCGTCTGTTGACTGATAACGACACTACCGCGCCACTAGCACTGAAATATTGCGTCCAAGTACACCTGAAAAACTGGGCTATTCTTGGCCAAACACGTTACGGAAGGCGCCTTGGTAACGGCTAGAACTTATTACTTAGTTATTACTTACGGCATATTACTTAGTTTTAGCATGCATGCATTCATGAGCAAAAGCCGAATGTACATACGCTTCCTGAATCATCAGTCGAGACAGTTTGGAACTGCATTCCTCTTTATTTAGGATGACGCCAAGACTAGCAGTTGTTCTCTTCCTGCGGTCGCTTACATCCCTTCAGGCAGCATGGAACGCTCGCCAGCCGGGGAGACGCCCTCGCCAGTGGTCGCGACGACCGGGGAGCTAGGCGGGCAGTCGCCACCGCCGCTGCGCATCTCCCTCCCCTCCAAATGCCCGTATCTGATCCTCTAGATGCTTCTTCTCTCGCTTGAGGTCCTTGATGGTGTGCAGCCGCTCCCTGTTCCTGCGCTGCATCAGCTGTATGTAGTCGGTGGCCCGCTTCAGGATCTGGGCGCGCGTAGCCCTCTCCCATTGCAGAGACGGCACGGCGTCCCGCAGACAGTCGAACGTGAACTTGATCTGGTCTCGTCGCCTTCGCTCGAGAGCGCTGTGGTGGGCCCTCCTCTCGGCCTCGACGCCCATATCACGTTCCTCGTCGTTCATCTTGCCAGGTGATGCGGTATCGCAAGCGTATCGGCAGCAGCAGCAGCAGCAGAACTGGAGACAGCGTTCCCGTAGAACGAACGTGGGACAAGAGCGCGAGCAGTGAAATCGCGTGCACCGCGTGGCAGCCGGAGGAGGAAGAAGTGGTAGTGGTCGAAGTCCCTCGTGTAAGTGGCCCATACCCACTTTTCGAGGCAGCGTAAACGTAAAAAAAATATGGTTGATCCCTCTTTCATAGGAATCGATGCAACATGAAAGTGAGACATGTCTTCACAGAAGCTGTGTTATGGTTACTTTGTGAACTGCCAGTCCACTGCGGCGAAATACGCACAATTTGCGGGCTTGTGACGATGTTGCAGGTTTGCTTGGCGCGCGACGTCCTGTTGGCGAGCGCCGTCCGGCTGGCGAGCGGCTTCGGCGAAGGTGCGAGTATTCTGGTCCGGCTCCGTAGGGGCTACCTTAGCCAGTTCTGCGCCAGTCGAGCTGCGACGCCTACAGCTGCAGGAATGCCAGTGGAAGAGTTCGCACAGTGCTCCGCGAAAGCGTGAAGGCATTGTGCTTCACGCTGGCGTGTCTCTCGCCGGAGCAAAGCGAGATTCGAACGACGACGTCGTTGCCTTTCTGTGCCTTTTAGCGCAGTAGTTGTCTTAGGTGGTGCCATCGCAAGCGAAGCAGTAGGCGATGCACTGCTGATGCACATTGAAGCCGCAATCCTAAGGGGACAACGCGCCACAGGCTAATCCGACGCTAACTGCCTACACGGGGCCACAGATGTACACGGATTTGTCTGATCTTTGTGCTTGTGGATTTAAACGTTGTTGTGACTTTATTTACTGCGCTGCATATGCGTTCATTGTCGTAAATTTCCGAGCAATGTATACTTTTCGAAGTGCAGAAGATGCTGCGAACACGCACAATCGCTACTAATTACAACGGCTCAGCTTGGCGAGGTGGCCAAATCGAAACGCGCCAAGCGTCTCAATACGCTGGCTTGCCCGTGATAAATTCGTATGGGCTTTTTATGTCGAGGCCTTCGAGCCATCCTACAATAAATACGTTTTTATCATCATCATGTCGCGTGTGGAGACGTTCGTCCGTGGCGTAATGGTTTCAACATCGGGCTTCTCTTCCAGAGTTGCTGTGTTCGAATCTTGCCGTCAGACATTATTAATAATGTTTTTATTGTATGATTATTTATTGTATAATTATTGTATAAAACTATGCACGAGGCAATACTTGGTTGCTTGTTATATGGCTACACCGCATTGGACCCTCCGCTGTACTGTGACTGCCGAAGCACTCCCTGTCGGCTCATTGTTAGTGTCACAATGCAGTGCTTCGCTTCACCGCTCCTAGATGACGACTATCACATCCAATCCATCCGTTGCAGGAAATCAGTCGAGAAACCCGCGATAAATCACTTTCGTTTTTAAAGTCCAGTAACGCCTGGATGGCCTTAAAACTCGATTGTAGGCCAAGGGCCTAAAATAACGTCTTCAGACAATGGTGGGCTGTCGAGGCGTGTAAGGTCATTGCTCAAGTTTTGACGCGCTTCCACGTACTGAGGGCAGTCAGAATACACATGACCATTGCACAACTCACCGTCATTGCACAACTCACCTCAAGCCACTTGGCGGTATGTATGATGTAGGTCCGTATCTCACCTACATTAAGCCAACTTGGGCCACTGGGCATGTTCCCCCGGGGTATGTGCGAGAATAGGCAACTTGGCCCACTGTGTATGTTCAACTGGGCACGTGCTACTGGACCCGAGTAAACAACATGAACAACTGGGCAGGGGACTCTAGGTACGCGAACATTATTGGTCAACCCCCCAGAATGGGTACGCATCCCTGGGTAGGCGGGCAGATGGCCAAGTCGAACATTAATGATTGTGATGACGATGATGACCCTATAATATGGCCCACACCTACCCTGGGGGATTGGCCAAGAATTGGGCACCTGAACGTTTGCATAACATTTCAAGAAACTACAAGTAATGTACAACTGAGCAATCGAAACAGGCAGATTAACAATTTTCTTAAACAGAACAATTTATAATGGTAATGCTATAGGATTTAACATTACTGCATACGTGCACCTTCCTCATCTGAGACTTAATCGCGGCCTCCTGTATGCGTCTGGAACTACAGCACCGCACGGGCCGATTTTTTCAGCCCGGGCCCGTTTTTACGTTGGGCTGCCCGCCCGAGCCCAACCAAAAAATTATGACGAGACCCGGGCCAGGCTCGGGCCCGGAAATAATCTACGTTACCCGCCCGGCCGGCCACCCCTTTACCTTAGGCCCGAGCCCGGCCTAAGGTAAAAGACCACCGAGCAGTTTTGCCAGGTTTGGCTATATATAGCCAAATTGGGCTACGGTAAAAAAGTTTTGGCGTCGACTTGGACGAGTTGGCTATGCGGCTATATTTGGGCTACTGAAAATCTGCAACTTGGCTGTGTTTGGGCTATAAGTGGCGCCCTAATCCACGCTCCAGAGGTGGCTCTGATCACGTAGAAGCAAATGTCAAAGGCTGTGATATACCTGGCTGAGTCGGCCGCGTAGCTGTGCGTGTGTGAGTGCGCAAAATGACCCCCCCCCCCCCCCCCCCCGCCTTTCCTTCTCCCTCTGCGCCGTTGTGTGAGCCGGTGGCTGGGATCTTTGGTGCACTTAAACTTACACCCTGCTTGACCGTTAGGCACCCGTCCCCGGGCATCGGAATGAAAGAGGGAGTAGTGGGTTTTTCACAGTACACTGTACTAATATAGCTATGTTCAGGAAGGGAGAGCAATGACATAAAGTTGGGGCCGTCGGGCGATCGTGGCGCCGACATGAAATAAGGGAAGCACGGGTGGATGACACGCTCCGGTGTGCTCGTGGCCATGTCTTCCGGAAGAAGTATCGCGCCGGGCACAGCTTTCGACCTATACTCCACGTTTCTGGCGCGAAGCTTTACTGCCATTTTACTTTTGCTGTTAGATGAATTTTTCTTCGTGCTTAGATTCGAGGTTAATTTCGATAGGTTGGATGTAAGATCGGATTCTCCTCAAAGAGGAGAATCCAAACATGGGGAAGTGGGCCAAGTATGCGAGAACGTATAAAAAAGAATGGGAGCAAGACCCCGAGCCAAAGGTGGGTTCTGGTGCTTTTACTTCTATATGGTTTGCCCGTAACGTCATGGATGCAGATACTCATTCTGCTAATATCGAAACATGTTTGTCACGATGACATATCAGTGCACCACGTCACATGAACTTCACCCACCGTGTTAGATTAACTTGTGAGGTGTCGTGCTGCTGGCTCGAGGACGCGGGCTTGATTCCTGGCCACGCCGGCCGCATTTCGATCAAGGCGAAATGCCGGAACACCCGTGTAATTAGGTGGACGTTAAAGAACCTGAGGTGGCCGAAATTAATCTGGAGTCCCCTAATGCGTCATGCCTCGCAATCATGTCGTTGTTTTGGGACGCAAAACCCCAGCAATTTATTAGAGCTTATAGACGGTTTCATGCTCGCGATAACAGCAGCGAGCCCGCCGCCCCCAAGAAACTTCCGGTCACGTGCCTTATCAGTCTTCTATGTTTTAACGCATGGTTGCTTCTTTACCAGTTACACTTCGCAGCTACGTCAGAGGGCAAAACCGGAAGCCGTGCAGGGCCTATGTTTGTAAACAGTGAAACGGTCTATAGGCCCCAAAGAAATACCGTCGAAGCCACTGCGCATGCGCAATACGGAAACTGTGTTTGGGTTTTGCGTCGGGCACGCTATTTCATCGATTTAGCGGGAGCCCCAAAAGCTGCCCCAAAAGCTTTCGTCAACAAACATGGCGGCGCCCATCGAAGCGACGGCTCTAATTTAGCAACGAGCTGGGCTCGATTCGCGGTAATGCGTGAAGTTCGTAAGTTAGAAGAAGTGATTGCGGTTATTGCTTTCTCTCAACTTACATATGTAATGAAGATTGATTCATTATACGCCGCTGATTCCCAATTCAATTGTCGATTTCATGGCTCCTAGGCATATCACGGATTGACTTGGCTGGGTGAAGATGCGTAAAGTTGGTTACTCAAAACTAAGCGCAACAAGTTGCAGGTTGCTAATAGAATAAGTTCTAAATTGTAATTGAAGGCGAAAACACGAAAGTCTAAATTACTTTTTTTTATCATAAAACTGCATATTTCATTTTAATATTTATAACAGTTTTTCTTTGACGCTGTAGTGATGCTGAAACGCAACACGCTATCCACAAACGCAAAACTCCTATTCCAAAACTCTTCATTCCTGCATGCCCCAAGGCTAACACCCGCAAAGTTCTTTGGGGCCCCAACTTTTAGGGGCCCCTATTCTAAAACCTTATTAGCCATCAACATAGTTTGCTTTTTGACAGTAACCGTTTTTGACAGCATTGCCACTGTTATGAATTTGTTCTTTACCATTGCTCGTTGTACGCCGTCGCGGCTTTTACCCTTTCGAGCGAGCAGTTCGGCACTTGCTCGTCGCCGAAAACGACTGCGCGCTTCTTACACTAGTGTGCCGGTTTGCGTAGTAATCATTTAAAGCTCCGCTTACTCCGATTCAGACAGTGAGTGGCATCTGTTGCCTGTCCCTTTTCTTAACGCATGTTCTTGGCGTGCTATACACCTAAGATGGCGGCCAGGTTGATGTATATTGACACTATATAGGTAGTGTGTGTTCCAGCTAATCCGGGCCAAGCTAATTGAAAAACGAAAACAAGAAAATGAGAAAACAAGATATGACGATGAGACAAATAACGCGAGATATCATAGCGCGAAAGACTTGTTTTAGCGCATCAAAAAAGAAGCCGTGAGCACGTCGCCGTCGCAGATCGCTGGACAGCTGAACTTCTACGCCGTAGGCAGAGATAACGTGAGAGATCGATGACGCTGAACATGATTTTGTGTTCACGACAGCTAAAAAGCAGAGTGCTTAGTTAATATTAGTGTAAATAACGAAAAATATTAACTTAGTACTATGTGTCATAAACTAAAAGCACTGAATTCACCTTTTGCAGCGATTCGCTGGAACTTGAGAGCTACCGTGGCCAGCCAAAAAGTGTTCTGTGCAATCATGATGTCGCTGTTGTTGATGTAAAGGGCCGACCGTCACGGCGGCACGGACATTTTGTTACGACGGATTGTGCACAAAAAGATTGCCGTAGTCGAATGGGAAAATGTATACACAAATAAAATTGCAAATAAAAATGGCTATATTTGGCTACGAAATATTTTGCACTTTTTTTCTGTTTGGCTACATTTGGGCTACAACTTCTCTGGCTTTTGGCTACGCCGCCTCGTCGGACCTGGCAACACTGCCACCGAGTGGCATTAAAAAAAAGTAAAATGAAAAAGACAATGAGACGAATTTGTTCTTAAGGCATAAATACATGTCGTATGCAATAATGAACACCATTTGAGCGGCCTGAACGCAAATACCGGCGTGCAAAGTAGTACGAATGATCCTGCCGAGCAGTATCGCCAGCAGTTTCCAACACCGCGCCCTTGATGCGGCCCAATCCACTTCACGATGCGGCTCTATCGCAGCGCCGCCACATATTTTTCCACGTCGGACGCCTCACTGCAAAGCATGCGCCGCCCTAGCCACTCGACCCATTTTTTAGTATTCTAGCACAATATAGCCGAAGCGCAGCCACGACCGGTCGTGAGCGCAGCGCATGGATGGAGTAAATGGAGAAAGAAAGCTCGTTCCTCCATCGTGCAACATAATGCGCTGCTTCTAGGCAGCCGGTTGAGAACATGCGTGCGATCATGGATGGACGCAGTGCCATATTTCAGCCGCGTGACGAATTATCTTACAAGTCATCTTTATACCAATTCGCCTTAGAAATATCAGCAAGTCGCGAATGCGCTTACACCGCGCTGAAAGCATTCACTACATTGATTTAGGTAAGGAATACAATGGCATCCTTTGGTTTGAGGTGACTTCGGTCTTTCTGGACTTTTACATTCTGTTCAAACATCGCAAAATACGACGGAAGAAGAAAATGGAAGTACACAGGAGTAGCACTGGTAGCTTCCAGCTGCGCCGGGGCAACAGGTTTTTCAGAGTCCAGACGCACGAGGGTAACTCGCTGCACGTTACAGGCAGACCACCAGAAAGTCCGAGCCTAGCCCGGGCCCGGGTCATAAAGCACATGCCGTGCCCGAGCCCGGCCCGAGCCGCCCAAAAAACTGCCCTACCCGGCTCACGGGCCGGGCCAGGCCCGGGATTTCGGGTAAGCCCGAGCCCGTGCAGTGCTCTACTTGGAACTCTGCATAAGCGTATTTGTAGGGGCTATAGGGTGGTGCAACTTGTCCTCGCCTTGTATTCTTATGTGTCCGTATGTGTGTAACGCTGCAACTCTAAATTCTTCAACCCTATGACGTTGCTTATTCAGATCCTACAACATCTTTATTATTATTATTATTATTATTATTATTATTATTATTATTATTATTATTATTATTATTATTATTATTATTATTATTATTATTATTATGTTGCTAATCTGCGAAAACGAATAGCCGTCACCATTATTGCGTGACCACATATCTTTCTTTTATTTTCGTTTCAATAAAGTAAAGAGAAGCAAAAAGTGAAGCAGTCGGCAACAAAAAAATTAGGTAGTCAGCTACAGGGAAATCAAATGAATTCGTCGGCCCTTCCACTCCGTGAAGAGTGGGAAACCAGCGCAGCTGAAACGTGCGGCCCCGGTGTTTATCACTGGGTTGACCCCGAGGCTTCATTGAAGTATTTCTCAATTATGAGGTTGCACACACGTTCGGCTGCGACGGAGAGAACAACGTCACTGACGATATGCCCGCAGTCCACCGTTGTCGCTTGCGTTCGATGTCTCGAGTTTGCTCGGCGGGGCGTGGTTAGCAGCATTCGCCCGCAACCCGAGGGGCGCCAACGAGCCATTTGCGGAAGAAGACGACTACGCTCGTGCCGATGCTGATGATGGTTTTCTGTACGCAGGCAATTTCGCCTAGCCATATACGATTTCGCCTAGGCATATAAAGCTTCGTTTTAAAAGAGATAGATTATACGTCACATCAGCTGCGCTGCTTTAAAGGGATACGGACACAAAATCTGAAAATTTTACGGAAATGCTGAAAATGAATCCTCAGTGTGTGATTACACCGAAAAGAAGTAGTCACTTAGCTCATTTTTCAGCCGATGGCTTTATTTTTGGCGTTTTTATGAAATCATCCGCGGAAAGCAAAATACGCCGCCCGACCTAAGGGAGTTGGAAGGCGTGACGTCACGACACCCTCGTCGGATAGCCAGCTGGCCGGCCGCGGTCATTAGAAGCACGCCGAGGCCGCCATAGCCAGCATGGATTCGAGTTCTGGTGCCTCTACCAGCGATGAGTACACGCCTGAAGGCGAGGACCATTCCAACTTAGCAAGAAATACTACCGTTTACGGTTACGAGCCTTCCGCGTCAAGTGACGAAGAGCAGGCGGCCGTGGAAATGCCGGTCAGGTTTTCGCGAACCGTAGCGCGAAGATTTCGCTCTCCAGCAGACACTTATGCAAGAAATATTTGTCATTTCCTTTGTAAACTTGCTTTTTAAAGAGCGCACGCACGCGAGACAGCTGCGGGGTACTTCAGCACTGCGTGGATGACTGAATAGTAGTTTATGCCGTCGGCGTGAGCAGCTGCACAAGAAGGCTGCAAGTGAACGAAAACAGTACCGACATCTTTTCGCCTCCTCTTTTCAAACGCGCCGCTGATCATTTCAGCTTGCGTTTTCGTGCGAAGACCGATGGCATAGCTTCAGACTTTAGGCGTTGCCTTTTGAGCGCCATGCCGAGGCTTTTCATCACAGCCGGGCTGGTCACATAATCATCGTCAACGACGTGGTCCGCGCAAATGAAGTCATTTTTTAGAGGTCTCCAGGCTGGGCGTGGTGGCTGACAGGCAGGTGTCCAAAGTTTACGCACCTTCTCGTCTCTGGGAAACGTGTGTGGCGGCGTGTCACGACCGACGATGCTGTTATAACAGCAATGTCTGGGCATTTCCTTCCGCCGCGACGAACGCGTCAATACCGAGTGACGACCGCGGGAAGGCGCATGTAAGACGCACCACCTGCGTGGAGCGCCGACGGGCATAATGTTTCGGACGGATCACGTGCGAAGATCGCCGAAAGGGGTTAACAAACGCTGCAAGGGACCGACACCCCCGGAAACACTGCGACGGTTGTGGCCGACCTTGGCCAAGGTAAGTACACCTGGTAGCGAAGCTTCCATAGAAGCCCATACGTTCAAAATATGGCGGTTCATCGGCGGTTCATGGGGCTTAGCGCCATCTGTGCGAGGAGGGAACACTTCCGGCGGAAGAAAAAAAATGTGACGCCATATCCGTTAAAAACAGAAGTGACGTCATTTTGTTTTCGAAGGCGCGAAATTTGTTTTCGGGGGCCTGCCATTAGAGCGGTATATTCAAATGCCCCGCCATTCGACGTGATTGACGTTTCGAGCTTTCAGCGCAGAAACCGACGCAGGAAAAGTTCAGCCATACGGGTGTCGAAACCGCAACCTTGCGCAGAACATACTTAGTTTGGAGGCCGACGAACGCTTTGGGCGTACCCGCCGGGGTGGCTTAGTCAGCTAAGGCGTTGCGCTGCTGAGCCCGAGGTCGCGGGATCGAATCCCGGCCCCGGCGGCCGCATTTCGATGGAGGCGAAATGCAAAAACGCCCGTGTGCTTGCGTTGTAGTGCACGTTAAAGAACCCCAGGTGGTCGAAATTATTCCGGAGCCCTCCACTACGGCGTGCCTCATAATAAGAACTGGTTTTGGCACGTAAAACCCCAGAAAGAAGACGCTTTGGGCGTAGAGTGCTCGTCCTTTCGACGGACGCCAAGCCCGTCGGCCAGCGCTGTCCCACGACAACAACTAAAGTGAACAATAATCTGGCGGTCGCAACTCACTACTTTTGACTGAACAGGTTAAGAAACAATGAAACTACATACGTCACCAAATTCAGACAAACGTCGACAAGCAAAGCAACACAACATGTGAGGTTGTAAAAGGTGAACTTTACGAGTGCCCCTTTCTGCATACTTCAAGAGCTGCATTGCATTTTAAGTGATAGCGGCACGCCCGCCGCTATCGGAGGGCGCTCTTACGGTGGGCGCTCTAAAAAGGTATTCATTGATAATGATCAAGTAAAATGGAGTTGTTCTTTTCTCGTCATGCGCATATAAAATTGATTTGGAACTTTCTTTTCGTTGAATGCATCTAAATATATATCGCTTTAATTAAAAACCGCTTTTTTCTTTCGCAATGTTTGTTCCCTCCAAACATAGTCGCGCTTCAACTGCTCCCATAACCGCTGCATAATCGCTGCTCCCATAACCACCCTTATTGATGTCGGTGACAATTCGTTCTGGACCGCCTTTCGCCCGAAGCTTCGCGGCCATTTGGATCGACCGTGCCTTGGCCGCGCGCGCGCGCGCGGATGGGTGTTATGACGTCAAATTTCAGCTTCTGCCGGTGGCCGCTTGGAGGCAAGGTGCTGCAGAAAATAATAAAAAAAGGATGTTTCGCATTCTTTTTTTAAAGCAGCTTGTTGTATTCGTCATTTTCAACAGTTCAACTTTTGATCCGACGCAAAAAACCACCCGCCAACTTTTGTGTCCGTATCCCTTTAAAGCTTTATGGACGAGTGTTGCCTGCAGGCAACATACCAGAGGAGGAGGAGGAGGAGGAATGAACGTTTATTGTGAGAAACTGCGAGAAAGTGTTCTTTCTTCGCCCTAGGTGGGTGGCTCTCGTAGTCCAGAAAGCCGTTGGCTAGTGCCGCAGCCCGGGCCCGGTCCACCAGACTTCGCTGATCGTCCAGGCTCTGGGCCGTTAACATGGCCTCCCACGTTTCTTCGATCGCTTGTAGCGTTTCTGAGGCATCATCTTGACTGTTTTTCTCGTGGTGTGAGCACACCAACACCATGTGTTAAAGGGTGCGTGGTACATCACAATATCGGTATAGGTATGATAATGTAGTGGGGTGCATCCGGTGCATGATAATTCCGAGGACATATATGTATCCGTTTCTAGTCTGCGGACGGCGGTGGCTTGTTCCTTGCTTAATTTTGGATGTGGTAGAGGATATTGTCTTCTTTTCAGTCGGTAATGTTGCAATATTACGGTGTAGTTGATGAGATGTCCTCCACGCTCGTCGCTTTCCGGAGCCCATGCGGCAGGAAATCCCAGAAAAACTTTTTTTTTTGTTTTTCATGCTGAGTTTTGAGCACGAACTTTCTAGATAAATACCTTAGGCTACACTGAATAAAAGACGGCAGGCGTCATTTATTGCTTTAGAGCAGGAACACAGGATGTGGAAGAAGAAGTTTGGCAGGCGACTCGCTTTCATTCCATTCTTCTTTCTGCTTTTTGGTGTTTTACGTGGCAAAACCAGTTCTGATTATGAGGCACGCCGTAGTGGAGGGCTCCTGATTAATTTTGATCACCTGGTGCTCTTTAACGTGCACTACAACGCAAACACACGGGCGTTTATGCATTTTGCCTCCATCGAAATTTGGCGCGCCGCGGCCGGGATTCGATCCCGCGACCTCGAGCTCGCTTTCTTTCCAAAGCACGGCCACAGGAGATGGACCGATCCAAGATATCTGGCTGCAGTGGTATTACGCACGTGATGTGAAGCTAATACAATCTACACCTGTGGTTTCGCATATGACGACGTCTGTACATATTCTAAATGTAGTCATAAGAGGCTTGGGGCGAAGCCAGATTCCAGTTTTCACCGTGGCGTTTGCATTGCTGACAAAGATTCCACAAAGTTATTTTACGGCGAAGGTGTTTATAGCGCGAACGCGGGGAAACGCTGCTACACTTGCATATACGGAGCTTTAGATTAGTGGTTCCGCACATTAGAGCACTGCATGGGCCGGGCCGGGTAGAGCAGTTTTTTCACGGGCTCGGGCCAGGCTCGGGCACGGCGTGTGCTTTTTGACCAGGGCCCGCGCCGGGCTCGGACTTTCTGGTGGTGCGCATGTAACGTGCAGCGAGTTATTCTCGGGCCTCTCAACTCTGAAAAACCTGTATTTTTCGGTCCCGGGCCGGGTTCGGGCCGGTTTCGAGCCGGGCTCGGGCCAGGCTCGGGCCTAAGGTAAAGGGGTGGCGGGCCGGGCCGGGCGGCTAACGTAGAATATTTCCGGGCCCGGGCCAGGCCTGGGTCTCGCCATAAAAGTTTTGATCGGGCTCGGGCGGGCTGCCCAATGTAAAAACGGGCCCGGGCCGTGCTCGCGCTGCAAAAATCGGCCCGTGCAGTGCTCTACCGCACATGCCCTCCCAGCTACAACTATGGGAAGACCACGAGAAGTGCGTACTCCTGAAGAAGAAGCTGCCTGCCGCGAACGTCAGCGAGAGTTGGCTCTCGCTGAGGATAGCCAACTCTCCAAGGGGCGCGTCCCCGGGAACGAGCGCGTTAATGCGCAAGTCCGAGGTCTTTCCCTCCGGACGCTGGACGACCACTCACCCAAGCCCACGGAAAAACCAGGAGAGGGGATCTACACCTACCACCAGATTACCACGTATTACAGGAAAGGTAGACGAGAATTACCTCCCCTCACCATTCCCTTACCCCCCATCAGTGTTCAATCTGGCGCCAGATCCAGACCAAGGCACTTATTTACCCATATCTGGCACATTTATTTTACCCTGGTCTCAATAATCCACAGTGTACCAGCTGCCAAGCGCCCCGGGCAGATCTTTTCCACTGATTGTGGAGCTGCCCCAAGCCCATGGCGGTACAACCTATTCCCAACCCTTCCTTTTCCACGTGGGAGGTCGCTCTTCGGGCCACTTTCTCGGATGACCAGCTCTGGCTGGTGGACTGGGCCTGCCTAGAGATATCGGCCAGGGGGCTCCCGGACATATAGGGGCCCAACCACATTTAAATAGATAAAATAAAGTTTTATCCATACATCCCATCCATCCAAGGGGCGCCGCAACTTGCACGCGAAAAAAAAAGCACGGCAAAACACAGAGAGAAATCTCACGCGAAAAAAAAAAAATCACTGAGAGAACCGCAAAAAGCACGCCTAAAGCATGGTCACCACGCGAAGCACGCAAAAGCGAAATGAGGTAGAGGAATGGTGAAACAAAGGATTTACAATATAGACTGCTTGCGAAGTTTGACTTGCATGGTGTAACACTCGGTGTAACTAACACAGCTTCGCTGTTCGACCATCTTCACGAAGTGGAAGGGGCGGTGGATTTTTTTTTCGTTCATTACGCTTATTCTCGACGTGTTTTACACATGTACGTGAAATGTAAACATTCTTATCGGAAATTTACATGTCTCGTACATTTAGAAGGATAAACTTGTTTCGGTCTTGCGGGTTGAGCATTTCTGGGTTTTCAGTGCGTCCCTCACGTGTTAGCGTCACATGCTCATGACGCAAAATAGTTTTGGGGGTTTCTTTTAAGCAGAACCACTGTTTTTACTCGTTCGCCCGTCTTCGTGGTCGCCATCCAGACTTTCTCAATGCAAAGAGTACGCGTGCTCTCGCGCTACCATGTTCGTCGCCAAACGCTCTGCGCGACGCACCTACTGTTGCGCGACATCTTTGTGGCGTCTGAGCGTTTGCTGTGCTTGGTAGCAGCTAGCGCTTCGTCGCGTTTCTCCGCTGCCTCGGTTCACGGTTTCGGGGCGCGCTCGTCACCAAGGACCAGTACCTTACGGGCTGGTCCAAGCATACTGCGAAATAAATGTTTTCACCACCACGCTGCGTGCTTCTTGGTGAGTTTCGCCGTTTTAACGCAATAGCGTTATTGGCCCCGTGTCGCAGAAAATCCGGTGTCGGCGCTGTAGACGACGTTGGCGCGTCGTGAACGAAAATCGCCGTATATATTCTATACGGCACTAAAGTTCTTCTATCACCGAAGTTGCTCATACCTTGTCTTACATTATTTGCAAAGTAATTCCTCAGAATTTTGAGAATGACTACCAACAAACAAATGTCACGAAAAAAAATATGCGTGGCTCTGCTGTCGCAAAAACCAGAGACCAGCGGAGCCGGGGAAACCTAGTAAGGTAGTGGCAAAATACACACTTGGTCATACTTTTGCTGGGCTTCCCCCATCTCCGCTGGTCTCTGGTGTTTCCAATAGCGGAGTCACGCATAATTTTTTTGACATGCCTGTGCAGATTGAGAATGTTAAGATAGCAATCTCTCTTCTAGCAAAGCCACAGTAATTCAGAAATCCAGTATGTCCAGTTCTCTGGTCGAAACCTGCCAAGCCGCCGCCAGAGGCATCGACTGCAGTCACGGACACCGGGGAAACGCGGTCGGCGTCGGCAGCAGCTCTACGCGTCCTACTACCACCAACACCCCCTGCCTTACTCCTCCTCCTCCTCACCTTCGCATCCGCTATGCTCGTTGCTATGCTGCGTGATTTTTATACTCTGCTTTCACTCTCTTTGAGCTCTCTCTCCACAGCTCGGCGAAGCAGCGGATGACAGAATGATCATTATAGCGAGGTTCTGACAGCTACGCTGTAAAATCAAAAAAAAAAAAAAACCGACAGCGCATTTCTTTCGTGTGAAATATCCTGCGACTGAAATATTGTAATAGCGCGAAACAAAATATTGGCTGTGGTATAGCTCTGGTTACAACTAGTCGAGTAGCGATAGTTACAGACCTCCGGCTGCGCTTAGACTTCGCGTGTAGTTAGACATGTTGTTATTAAACTTATTGGTTTCCCACTAGACTAAGAAAGGAGAGACGAAAGAAAGGAAAATCGAGGCCCGTGGTGTGACATCACACAGAGGGCGCGGCGAGCGCGCCAGCTGTGGTGGTTGCCAGGCAACGGTGGACGCTCGCCTGTAGGAGCGGTGGCCGCGCGGCGACCCCGACGAGCCGAGTCACCGGAGAATCGAGGCCCGTGGTGTAACGTCACACAAAGGGCGCGGCGAGCGCTCAATGGCAGGAGCGGTGGCCGCGCGGCGACCGCGACGAGCCGAGTTGCTGGAGCACCGAGGGCCGTGGTGTGACGTCACAGTGCGGCCACGGCTCAAAGTGCGGCGACGGCGAAGAGGCGAAAACCTGGCGTAATGTAGCTATCGCTACAATAACAGAAGATCGGACCACGCAGGAGGCCGTGTTTACACCAGAAAGCTCGCCTTCGTAAATAGCGCTCGCCGCCAGCGTTTGCCGGTAAACATTACGGGTACATAAGCTGCAGTTGCCGGGAAGCGTGAGAAGCAGTCAGGGATTTTTGAATGCTATCGCGTTCCACTGTTAAAGGCGAAGCTTGAACGCCCTCCAAATTTTAAATGCAGAGCATTTCTTTAACTCACATGTAGCGTGCGCCGTCCGTCCGCAACAGCTCGAGCACAGGTGCGCCCTCTCCCCCACTCCTTCTCTCCCGCATCACGCTTGCAGCACATGTGCAGCGCGCGAAGCGTCGTAGTTGAGTCGCGCTCCGGCGCTGCAAGCACCGTAGCAACAGCAGGTGCTGGCGTGATAGCGCGCCCTCTCTCCACCCCCTCTCCCTCTAACGCGCGCGCTAGGAATATAAAGCGGGTTGGCGCGGGCTCCACTCGTCAACTCCTGCGCTCTCGCGTTCGTCGGCGGTCGGTTCGTCGCTCCGACTGTGCGAGTTTGAACAACAACAACAACAACAACAACAACCGAAGCGTCTGTGGATCCAGTTTGACGTTCCTGCGACCGGCAGGTTGACTCGCGCGCGCGCCAATCTCGCGTTGCACGAGGCCAAGAGCGCCGGATACGCCGACGTCGCCCGCAACTCCAACTGGATTCCCATAGAGACGCATTCCCTGACCTTCACCATCGACCGCAAGGCCGGAATAGCCTGCAAGCGAACCCAGTTCCCGATCGTCCAAGCCAGCGCCATCACCATTCACAAGTCGCAGGGTGCCACGTACGCCTCGGTCGTCTACGAGTACTCGCGAACCCACCCTCAGAAGCTCGTCTACGTGTCTCTCTCGCGTTGCACCCATCTCGGCGGCCTCTACCTGACCAACGCCCTCAGCGACCACTCGTTCTACCACCGCGAGGACAACCCCGACAGGGCCATGACGGACGAGTTTCGAAGGCTGGAAAATCACAGACTGCAGACCGTAACCGGCCGCTACCTCGACGCCCTGCGACGAGAAGAACAACGAGAACGGCGACGACACGCGTTTACGCTAGCGTTGCTGAACGTTCGGCCTCTGCGGGCGCACGCGCTCGACGTTGCAAGTGACCCGGTCCTGCAAGAGGTCGACGTGCTGTTCTCACGGAGACGTGGAACAACAACAAACAAGAAGGAGGACAAGAAGCACGAGGAGAAGGTGCGGTAGGAGAACAAGGATTCGCGCCGGTGGATCGCGCGCGCGCCGTGGACGCGCGTAGCCGTGCCGGTGGCGTCGACGTCTACTACCGAAACGTGCGGTGGCGAGGAGGGATGGTCCGTCACAGCTGGAGTTACGCCGACACGCGCGGCGAATACGCCGGCTTCACCGCCGTGTGCGACGACGCCTACCGTCACCGTAATCACCTTCTACCTCTTGCCGAAACTCAACCGAGACGCCGTTGCAGAGTTCCTCGAACTGGCCATGAACGACCATCGACGCCAGCAACGATGACAACCAGAACAACCAGAAACGCAAAGACAACGACGACCCATAGTCCTCGTCGGCGACTTCAACGTCGACGTTCGCAAAGACGACTGGATCGTCAGGCACGTGCGCGACCGTTACGGTCTCGACTGCGTGTATGACCACAACACCGTCAACAGCAGGCAGCCGACAACCATCCACGGGTCCTGCATAGACCTCGTCTTTGCGTCCTCCTCCTCATCCTTGTGCGTCCAGCCCCTACTCACGGACCCTCTCGCCGTCCACTTTAGCGACCACAAGGCGGTCGTGCTCGTCGTGCGCTAAATAGACACTCGCCACTCACTCACCATCTCAACGACCACGCTCCCCAGAGGCCCCGCAGAGAGGGACGGACGTAACCGGAGGCATCCCCCTCGTCGAGGCAACCTCTGAAGAAGAAGAAGAAGAAAAGAGAAGAAGAAAGAAGAAAAAGAAAGAAGAGAACAACAGAGAAGCAATAATAATATAATATAATATAATAATAAGAATCACACTGATGCCAATAAAATAATAACAACTTTACGTTACCTACTTACGATTCTCTCTTCTCTCTCAACCCAGGCCACCACCACCACACCATCACCACCACCACCACACCAACAACACCACGGAACCCCACTATGATCTGCATTTACACGTGTCCCTCGCGCAGGGGCATGCGACGGAGCTTTTTTTGTCTTGGTTGCTCAACACAGCTTAGCGACTCCGCCAGAGTGCGTGTGATCTGCATGAATTTATAGCGCACCGTCAGAGGGGTATGTGGCCTCCATGGAGTTAAATGTCAGGGAAGAAAGCGCACGTGCAATACCGGCGTCATGCCATCGTCGTCCCGCGGTCGGGATTTTGTTGTCCTTAGGTTGCTGACGTCATCGTCATCGGTGTCTACTTCTTCTCGGTGTCATTTCATTGTGGTCACAGCTTCGTCGTCGTCGTCACGCTGTCACCCTATCTGCCAAGATGTGTGAACGATAATCTGTGCCGTCATCGCCAAACACCGTTATCGATGTCAGCAGTATACGTGCTTCGGCAGACTAGAAACAGCGCAAAAGTAGGGATGGTCGATTAATTTTTTTATTCAAATAACGATTAATTATTCATCATTTTAGGCTTTAATCGATTAATCGTTTTCGATGCAGGGTTTTTGATCGATTAATCGATTAATCGAAAATTTTTGCGGGTACATTGAAAAGGTTGAAACACAGTTACTTTAACGTTTGAGAGGTTGAACTAAGTTAGAAATACAAGTGTATTAAAGTTTATTTTTTCATTTGTTAAAGACTAAATAGAGTTGGCACTAGTGGCCTTTGAGAATATAAACATTATATGTTATAAAATGGCACTTAAAGCAGCACGAAACAAGCTAAATGGCACTAGTGAATCCCTGTACAATACAGTTAAACAAGAAACAAGAAAGTGGCAGAAGTGAAATGCAAAGTCCAACTAAAATATGCAAGGAATTGCAATATGCAGAGGGCAGAGGGGAAAAGGAAATTACCGGAGTGGCGCGGACGTCAACACGTCTGACGCTGCATATCAGAGGCTATCCAATTCGTTGTGCAACTATAATGTTCTTTTCCTGGGCCTCACCATAGACAGCAAGTTACTGTGGCGATGCGTGGTGAAAGTGTTGTGGCTGCATCAGTTCAAAGTGTCAAGGCACTTTGTCACTTGCAAGGTGTACGGTGGGGAAATAATCTAATGTCCATGCTTACACTGAATGCCGCACTGATAACAAGCCGCACCCTCTATATCAGCGTGCTTGGAGGCAGTATATAGAAAGGGACTTCGCTTTGCGATTTGAGTTGCTTGGGCAGCAGCTTCAAACAAGAAGTGGACTAATGAAGGAGTCTCCCCACTCCGCCTTTTGGTATTTCAGGCCTTGTTCACGCAACTATTAAGGCTGGGCGAGTCCCCTGCAAGCACGGCACTTCTCCAGCGGCTAAGAAGAACTGACTCTCATTTCCGTGCGGCCCTGAACACCTTCCAATTTTTAGGATCGGAATGGCCCAAACGGAGTAGTCTCGACCCACCATGGTCTGTTTCGGACATTACCTGCAGCCTCAATGTATCCCGGCTACCGGTGAAACGCACCATTCCAACTGCCGAAGATAAGTTCCTTGTACTGGACCACTTGAGCACAGCGTACCAAAGCCACCTACAAAGCATACACAGATGGTTCGGTGTGTGCACAAACAGATAGCTTCGCAGCGGCATTATGCATACCCTCCCTTGATGTATCATAGTCTGGCTGCGTGGATCGCGTGGTTTCGTCTACAACAGTACAAATCGCCGCAATCACCGTGGCCTTGCGAAAACTACGGGCACATACTGCACACGATATCGTCGTGCTGACGGACACATAGTCATCATTACAACGTTTACATCTTGGCCTACCTCGACAAAAGTTTACAAGGCAATCTCTAGCACTGATCAAAGATCTAATGAGCTAGGAATTTAACCTAAAATTTTTATCTATCCCATCCCACGTAGGAATTGAAAGAAACGAAAAAAGCTGTCGTTCTTGCACGCCTAGCGCTGACATGTGTCCCAAACGTGATAGCGCCAAGCATTTCGCAGAACTCTAAGGATGCAATCCTTAGAGGTCGGTGGCCCCGACCTGGGTGGAGCCACCGGAGTGATGGGTGGGGCCTCCGGTCCCGCTTTGATTCTTTCTCCCCAGGACCTAATTAAAGTTCGTACTCACTCACTCCCAGGGCGATCCACAAGACTCCACACCCAACCTGTGTGATCCATGGACTTACTCGCGAAGAAGCGACGCTGTTGTACCGCATCAGAATCGACTCCGCGTTCACACCGCCTAGGTCATTCAAGACTGGACTTTGCGCTTCCACGCCCTGCGCTTTCTGTGGTGATAACGGCGACATTGAAGTTTTCATTAGGCTATGCCCACAGTTTGACACAGAAAGAAACGCGATGGTCGACAGCCTGCGAAAGAGTGGTCTTTCGCACAGGACAGTTGAAGACGTCGTTTTCCCCGGTAGGCCCGCGGCAATCAAGAGAGTGCAAAGAGTGCTGATTGCCTTCCTGTGAGACACGGGGCTCATCGACACCTGGTGACACACCCCTTATCTCAACTCATAGGAGGCTCGGGCGAAACAATCGCCGGCTATGTATGCCAGGCTAACCCCACCTGCTGCAACACTACCACCACCACCACCCCCAAAACCATGGTTTAGGATATTAAGACACGTGATATTTTCTACAGAGTGAAGGAATGTCAATTGGCTGCAATTTTAGGTCTTGAATGGCCACACAACCAGTATGTGAGAATAGACGCTCGGAAGCGACACATTTGCTGGTTCAGTAATGTGGAAAGTTGGACTAGTTGGTGATTAATCATCATACCGTATTGGTGTAGCAGCGCAATGACAAGGACAAAGTGGAGAGACACAAGAATACACGACACTCTCTGCACTCGCAACTATTTTATTTTAGAAAGAACACTTCATATTTATATACCCGTGCACGCTCCAACGTCAACGATGTGCAAGGTCAGATTAACAGCACTTTTACAAAGCATATGCGCGCACACTCGGGCGTCAAAAATATACCACATATCTTACACGCTGTGCACTCCTATCCTAATCATTGTACCCCTAACACATTTATTTTTACAAATTTAATCTAGTGACTTTCCAAAAAGCCGACCTCACTATGGCTCAGAGATACAGATGGTTGACTTATACAGCCGTCTTTTCTCTTGTAAATGTGAAAGGCTTCCACTAATTCCCTGGTCAGCTGATCCTTATGGTGCCAAAAAATTGTAGTGTCATCACCCTGTACAACGTTTCCGTGAGTAGCCTTCTGCCTCTAAGGCTGATCGGGAACTTGCTGTGACGGCGCGATCAACTTGCCAGACGCTCGGTACGTAATTAATGTGGGAATGAATGTTGCCCTGCTCATTCGAATTGTTTGTCCTGGCCAATTGATCACATAATCCTTGTTCCATAAGTCTCTTGTGTTCACACATACCCGCTGAGCGTCCTCTGTTAGGTATCCTCTGAGAACAGCACGACAGCTTCCATCGATATACGTCACTCTTCATCGTATCAGAACTGCAGGATGGGTTTATCGGCGGCGCCACTTCAAAAGCGCGCGCGGGTAAGGCGCGTCGTGCCCCCGAAAGCAGAAATAGCTCGGAAGGCGTCGCACTCGAGCGCACTCGATCTGCTAACACAATAGGTCGATGAAGGGCAACATTCATTCCCACATTAAAGGACATTGTGCACAGCATGGGTGCTCACCGTTGTACAATGACACTACAATTCTTTCGCACCATAAGGATCAACTGACCAGGGAATTAGTGGAAGCCTTTCGCATTTACAAGAGAAAAGACGGCTGTATAAGTCAATCATCTGTATCTCTGAGCCATAGCGAGGTCGCCTTTTTGGAAAGTCACTAGATTAAATTTGTAAAAATAAATGTGTTAGGGGTACAATGATTAGGATAGGAGTGCACAGCGTGCAAGATATGTGGTATATTTTTGACGCCCGAGTGTGCGCGCATATGTTTTTGTAAAAGTGCTGTTATTCTGACCTTCCACGTCGTTGACGTTGGAGGGTGCACGGGTATATAAAGATGAAGTGTTCCTTCTAAAATAAAATAGTTGCGATTGCAGCAAGTGTCGTGTATTCTTGTGTCTCTCCACTTTGTCCTTGTCAGTGCGCTGCTACGCCAATACGGTATGATGACATTTGCTGGAATCGACATGAACTTCATCGTTATGTCAAATACGTGCTCCAAACCGGCACAATCAACGACTGGGTTGCTATATTATGCCTTGAATTGTGAGGGCATTTCAAGCCCCAGGCTTCGGGTGGGGTGCTGGTGTGCGCGGTGTGGGAAAAGAGAGGGGAAGCATTCGGCTCGGCATCACTCGGGACTCGGGAAAACAGTCGACAGTCGATGTACTACAGCCGCACAGTCACTGCTCGTTCTCCGTCATTCTAGTAGGATTTCACCATTTTCGCGCAACTCCTGGCGAATTTTCGAAAACGAATAATCGAACATGTCTAATGGATGAAGTTGATTAAATGAAAGGTGGACATCGATGAAGATTAAATGGTTTGCGGGATACTCGTAATCGATTAATCGATTAATTGTTCATCGATATTACCAACCCTACGCAAAAGATGATGACGGGTGATCAAAGACACAACACGGGCGTATTTCAGCGTCCGTCGTCATTTTTCCGTTGTTGCTGGTCTTCCAAAATTCCACTAACGTGCCCAGCTCTCGATTCTTGTGCGGTACTTCGGAAGTATTGCTATAGTGTGTCTATTTACTGGCTGCGGTCCGCCTAAGCTATTCGCTTAGTTAAACAATTATCTTGGGTGTTTTGTGCAGCCGTTCTTAAATGTAACATCTTATTAAACCGGCGTTCAGCGGCTATGACGTCGTGGTGCTGAGCTCAAGGTCACCGGTTTGTTCTTAGCCGCGGTGGCCGCATTTCGATGAGGGCGATATCCTAAAAACCACGCTCCTGTACCTAAATTTAGATGCACATTAAAGGGCCCCAGCTGGTAAAAATTAATCCGGCGTCCGACACTACGGCGTGCCTCATAATCAGATCGTAGTTTGGGCATGTAAAACACCATCATTTCACTATAAACCGGAGATGCTCGTCTTACTCATCAGACAGTTTTTTCCATGTCGCGTGGCGTTCCTGTAAGACCGTGCTGGCAGGCAACGACGGAGCCGAGCATGCGAGACGACAACTACCTCCTTGAGAACCAAACGCCAACTGTTTTATTTAGCACGCACTTCCTTGCTCATGCCCAGAGGGCACCACTGGTTAGCTGATATGTCGCGACCACTACATCTCCCCCTCAAGTCACAAGTTCAAGCCGTCAGGTGGAACTACACGACGACCGCGACAGGCGCGCACAACACTACCACCAGCGTCACGTGAAGGAGCAGGTGCTGCCGTCGGAGGGGCTCGCTCAGGTGTTGCTGCAACTTGTATTGGGCAGCGAGGTTGAGTCAATGGGGTCCTTGGTGACATTAGCACGAAGGAAACTAGATGTCTGCGATTTCGCTGCAGTAATGTTCCATGCTGTGTTTCAACTACAAATGACCTCGGACGCTGAGCACGGCTCTAAACTGTGGCCCGAGCCTGATCTGGCCGAATATGGGCCTCTTCACCCGCTTGCAGTGGCGGCAGTTCTCTGGCGCGATGACGTCGGTTGAAGTCTTGAGCAGTCTTTTTCTTGTAAGGCATTTCTTGTAAGGTCCCATTTCAGTTTTGAACTACGGGACCTCCTTCTGCATATACTTACCATGTAATTAACCCCGTTTTTGTATTGAATAAAGTGATTCTGATAAAGTGACTGTGATTCTGATCTCCGACTGCTACCTCCTCCCTTATTGGCCAGTGTGGACGAAGCTGCTCATCCGTCTTCGGGACTCGAGTTCTCAATTTTCTTCCCATGACAAGTTGAGCAGGGCTAAAGCCACTCACCCCGGGTGTATCCCTATAGCTGAGGAGGGCCATGCGAGGATCTTTCGCCTTACGGAGGAGGTCTTTCACAGTGCGGATCATCCTTTCCACCTCCCAATTAGACTGATGATAATAGGGGCTACTGGTGATGTGGTCGAAGCCGTAGGAGGCAGCAAATGCGGCGAATTCACGTGAAGAGAAGGGTGCACCATTGTCCGACCTTACTTTTTGCGGTATGCCGGGTCGCGCTAACAGGCTCTTCAGCACATCAATGACGACTTGAGCTGTTATGCTTTTTAGTGTCACCACTTCCGGGAACCAGGAAAATTGTCTGCTGCCATTCAGAAGATTTGGCCGTTAAGGTGAAACAAGTCCAGGCCCAGATGTTCCCAGGGACGGCTAGGGAGGTTGGTAGGGAGGAGCGGTTCGGCTGGATTCACTCGCGTAAGGGCGCATTTTTCACAACTGGCGACGAGTGAGGTGATCTCAGCGGCAATGCCAGGCCACCATACAGATTCACGAGCGAGAGCCTTTGTGCGACTTATGCCTTGATTTCCTACGTGCAGAAGCGTCAAGACTGCTGGCCTCAGTGACGAAGGCATAATGAGGCGAGTGCTCTTGAGAAGAAGACCATCAAAAACGGCAAGCTCATTCTTCACTGATACATACTTAAATACATGAGGAGGCATCTTTGACTTGTTTGGCCAGCCTTGCTGGCAGAACGAAATCAGCGCGCTGCATTCTCCATCACAGCTTTGGGCTTTCCTGATATCCTGTATGTTCACAGGCAGCACATCTGGAGCGGACGCCACGACTTCTGTTGCGAAAAGTTCCAGTGTCCACGGGATGCACCTTTGGAGAGATGAGAGACAATGCATCAGCCGTAGCCAACAATTTTCCAGGGCCGTACATCATCTGGAACTGATAGGGCATTGTCTTTAGCCTGAGTCTTTGCACCCTCGGAGGAAGCACTTCAAGTTCTATCTTGCCAAACAATGACACGAGAGGAAGGTGATCGGTTTCTACGGTAAAGGTGATGCCTCTGATGAACTCGTCAAACCTTTGGATGGCCCACGTTGTAGCCAAGACCTCTGTTTCCGTTCGACTGTATCTTTGTTCTGTGGGGGTCATTGACCTTGAGGCAAAGGCCACTATGGCCTGCGTTCACCACCTGGTTGGGATTGCAACAGGACTGCTCCTAGTCCAAAAGAGCTGGCATCAGCCGAGACTGTTGTGGCTTAAGATGGGTGGTACTTGTCCAAGCAGCGATCGGACGTCAGAAGGTTCTTCATTTTTTTGAATGCTGCTTCCTGTTCGTGCTTCCAAGTCCAACTGGTATTCTTGCTTAGAAGGGTGCGTATCGGTGCAGTGGTTTCCGAGACATGTGGTATAGACCTGGCAAGATGATTTACCATTACGAGTAGACGTCTGAAATCTGCAAGGTCTGTGGGAGGTGTCATTGCATGGACTGCTTCAATCTGCACCTAGCTGCACCTGCTCGCGCAATGCGCAAGGCGAGCGTCATTGATCCACTTTTTATCGCGCTCTTCATGCGCAGAGAATTCCCGACTAAACGATCGCGCATGGCCTCTTTTTTTTCTTCTTTTTTTTCGTGCTGCAGTGCGCGGACTCTGATATATGTGCTCCGGTGCACAGCGCGCAGCTTGTACCCTCGCCTACTCGAATCTGTTTTACTACGCGCCATCGTGTGTGCGCTGCCCCATTTTATTGCAGCTGGGGCGGCCGCGGCAGAGCGCTCTATGACGCATCTGCGCTGTGTACGTGGTGAGACTGCAATCCCGGGTCGTCGCAACGGCACTAGAGAGCCTACATGCAACGCCCTAAAGGACACTGTGCACGCGCGGCATCTCGCGAGACTCTCGCGGTTCACGAGAGAGGGACAACTCGGACGCACCTGGCGGCCGATACGTGGCCGACTTGCGTTGAGTATCTTCGTGTTTGGATTGTTGAAAAGGCCCCGCAAATAGATAACCAGCGCAGGATACGTCGTGGCCATAAAGTAGCCGCCAGTGAGGAACACGAGATTTCTCGCGCGTCGTGGCTCGGACACCGTCCTTGCCGCTTTCCAGTATTGGGTCTCGCAGTCGTGTTCCTTGTTTATCTTCTGCGTCGCATCAGTCTGCATCTTCTAGGAAAAGCCTTCGTAGTCCTAGATGTCAGTTAAGGAAGTGACTTCATCCTGCCTTCGTCGTCAATGTCATGGACTTCGTTGTGCCGACGTCACCATCATGACAAAGTCCTTTTTATCGGGTCATCTTCATCATGGCGCCGTCCTCGTAGTTTTTGTCGGCACGTCTGCATGAAGGAGAGAAAGAAACAATACTTAATGTTGGGGATGTTCGACTGGCCATAGGCCCTGCATGTTAATGCAGATTACGAGGTCTACATATAAGTAGTCCAGGCTTGTACGGGGCTGAATTACGCCCTTGAAATATGCAAGTATTCACTCACTAGCGCTGAACGTAACAAATGAAAACATTTATAAGTAGTTCACACTTTTGCGCAAGTAACTCACTTAAGGGGAGATGTGGGTCTTTGACCGAAACATTTTAAAAGCTTTATTCGTTGAGCTATGGTGCTGTAAACTTCTACATACATGTAATTGGATGTGTTTATTTCAAATATGAGGTCCATTTTTGTTTAGTCCCTTTGGTTTTAATTTTATGCAAGTGTCCTTTAAATATCTTCTGCAAAGATTTGCAAAATGTCTTATGCTTAGATTTCGCTTAATAGAGTATCAATGGCTTATGTATGGTTCAAGGAATGCCGTAAGACCAACCTGATTGCCCGGCCTTACCTAGAACGTGAGCTGCGAGGTTTCGAAGTTGAAACTCGAAACAGTGTTTTTATGGTGCTTAACTATGAAGTCTCGCAACTCGTGTTTTAGGTAAGGCAGAGAAATAGGTTGGTTTTACGGCATTCCTTGAACCATACAGAAGCCATTCATACCCTATTAAGCGAAATCGAAAGAACACATATTTTGCTAACCTTTGCAAAAATTATTTAAAGGAAGCTCACATAAAATTACAACCAGAGGATATAACCAAAATTGGACTGTATATTAAAAAGAAGCACATATCATTAAATATATGTACAACCTTTCAGCAACATATCACAAAGAGTACATTTTTTTTTCTAGAACCCACTTCCCCCCATGAGGATGTGAAAGGTTAAATGTCTTTATCTCGCGTTGGCTTCACTCCATCTCTTATTCTTCACTTTTTCTATGCACCTTTCTTACTTTTAGAGCGGGCTGGTGTCCTGCCCATGCTGGTAGAATTTGCCAGCTATCTCTTCTTTATCCTCTATGTGATCGTGTTTGTGTGTACAGACTTTACAATACTAATAATAGCAACTGGCATATCTCGTAGTCAGCGTGCGCAGCGCAGAGCGAACACAGTGCATGCACAGAAACGCTGCAAGCATCACATCGCGATTGTTGCTGCATTGTTTTGCACAAGATGAGCCTGTCGAAAAGCCACCGTCGTTGGTATTATATTTCCGCATGCAAACACGGCCATGCATGGTAAAGCAGTAATGCCTTATGGAACCGACTTTCAGCGTAAGGCTCTAACACTGCGCTCAAGGTGCACAATTTAAATTGTTCTCGTGGGTAGCTCAAGGAGACGTAGCAATAAGACTTAGACTTTACAGACATTAGACCTTTAAAGGGGCCCTGAGCCAAGCTTTATTGAAGTGGAGAAATGCACTCGAAGTTAAAATAGTCCATTTGAGAAATACTTTGCCGCAAGAATTAAGTAGTTCAATGCATTCAGCAGAAGCAGAGCTGTTAGCAATAAAATACACTCTTCGCGGTGCTTCCGGTCCTTCAATGCCTTGCATTGTGAAGTCTACTGCGGAGCGGGGCGTGCCCACAACGCTCCGCCTACTGAACGTCACCGCGGCGAGGAGTTCAAATTTGATTTTGGATGTTCACTTAGACGCGGCTACTTCTGATTTTAGCGTCTACGACAGGCCAAACGTAAGTCAAACGCGTTTGTCCTCAGCGAGCCGCAGGCAGCCGCGGCATCTACCCTACGTAGGATACCGCAGCTACACGCAAACGTAGTGCGTATGCGCAGCGTTTTCGTTGTGCACGACAGTGCTTGAGTGTGTGCTCGCGCTCACATGGTCGTCTGGCCCTGCTACTTGGTGCGGACCGGCTTTGTCCTGCAACAGCTTGACCGACGGATAGTAGCCACATCCAACTTGCCCATTTTGAAGCGCTATCAATAGCTCAGGAATCAGCGCACAATGGCAAGCGTGCGTGCGGTATGACCTTAAGTTTCGCGTGGTTCAAGGCTAGTTGAGTGTTCTAGTCTAAATTAGCTAGGCCCGACGGCTACGATACCGATAAGCAGTGTAACCAAAGTTTACTTCCTATGCGGGTGGCCGCGGCAGGGCACGAGCAGACGACAGTCGGCTTCTTCCGGGAGTATGTAATTATTATTGAAATTCGAAAGGCAGGTTTTCGCATACTTGAGCCTGTTTATTAAACTTCGTCAATAAATATACACAGTAACAGTAGAAAGAAGCGCACCGATCCAGACACCCTTCGTGATTAATGTCAGCTATTTGGCCAATAGCAGCCACGAATGGGAATCTGCTATATTACGAAATAAAGCGCCCAGAAAAGAGTGAGAAGCAGGCTTCTGTTTATTTGGCAGCAGCAGTTGCGGCGGCATGCCCCCCTTCTAAGACAATTTCTCCTTGTCACCAGGTTGATAAGTTGCCTGGGTTCCTGCTCGTCCTTGGTTCCTGCGTATTCTGTGGCCACCGTGGGATATATATTCCACGTGCGCTTGCACTCATTGCGAGTGCATTCAAGCGTCTGCGCCCTGTACTGCCTTCTGCGTCTGCGCGGACTGCACGTGACCTCAACGAGGACCATATAAGGACGCATCAACGGCACTGACTCAATTTGGCAGCAGCAGTTGCGGTGGCAAGTCCCCCTTCTAAGACAATTTCTTCTTGTCACCAGGTTGGTTGATTACTTCTGTACACTATTTCAGGTTTATTCTGCCGCAACTGCTGCCCAAACGTATCTAACATATCACCATCGCCTTTTGCTGGGGTTGTTGATACTGATATAACCGATCAATTTCCCATTTTTCTTACATTTAACAAGGAAATACATGAGGATGATACTAGCTACTATACTTCTGTAATTAGTGCAGATACCTTTGTTGAAGCCATCAGTAAAACTGATTGGTCGCCAGTTAATACCACGTTTGATCCCGAAGAAGCACTAAATAAAATTTGCTCCTTATTCTTGTTGGCCATCTCGACTAACACATGCACTGTAAAATGTGGGAAAAAATATAAATATCCGCAGAACCCATGGAAGACGGATGGTGTTTTAGAAAGACAGAGGAAGAAGGAAAACATGTACAAAAATACTAAATGTGAGCCCTTTAATACTGGACTGGCTAAACGATATAAGAGGTACTGAAATTTATTGAACGTTTTACCTAAACAGGCGAAATAAGAGTGAGCGGAAAATAAATTTGAGCAGAATAAGAATAACCCCAAAAAACAGTGGCAGCTACTGAACTCTTTTCTTAACAAGTCATCTGTTGATGCCTCTATAACCAAAATAAAATAGTCTCACTCTTTCTGAGCCCAAGAAAATTGCTGATTCTTTCTCGGACTATTTTCCTTCCGTTTATACTAATAACGCCATACATGCGCCGTTGTACAATAATTTAAGCCGTACGACACAATCATTCTTCCTCCTACCAGCTACACCAAATGAAGTGTTTTACACGATTGCTAATCTTAAAATTACAGGGCCTGGCTTAGATCAAATTTGTGTAAGGCATTTAAAACTGGTATGAGTGAGTGAAACAACTTTATTGAGACCAGCGGATTGAGGCCTGGGCCTAGGCCGCTCCAGGGGCGGTAGAGAGACCCTGTCTGCCGGCCGCCTCTCGAGCTCGCTGGATGGTCCATAGTTGATCTTGCAGATCTGAGCTGATCAGCGCGGCTTTCCACCGCGCCCCAAGCTGTTCTGGGGAGACTGCATTTTTATCTTGTACATGTGCGCAATCCCATAGAATGTGTTCTAGGGTGGCGTGTTCTGTCCTACATAATTTGCACAAGTCATCTGGGTATAGTTCGGGGTAGATGCCATGTAGGTGCACCGGGTTGGGGAAGCTTCTAGTTTGAAGTCGCCTCCATTCAACCGCCTGAGATCTAATTTGGAGCTAGGAGGTGGGAATATGCACCTCGACTTTTGGTAGAAGCGGGTGACGTCGCAGAATCTGAACATTCTGTCCTTCTCCTTCCAGGTCTCCCCTCCCGTTCCTTCGGGGGAAGCTTCTTCGCGAGCGCGGTAAATGAGACCTCGCGCGACGCGGTGGGCTTCCTCGTTGAGGTTGGGAGCGAGGGACTCACAGGAGGTGTGGGCTGGGAACCAAATGATGTATCTGTCTTCGAATTCCTCTGATGATATGAACTGTGCTTTCCCGTGGAGTATGTTAGCGGCCTCGGGCGATATTCTTCCTCGCGCATAGTTTTTGATGGCTGACTGCGAGTCGCTGATGACGTATCTACATTTGGGGGAAATTAAGGCCTGAGCGATAGCTACTTCTTCTGCAATTTCACTATTATTAGAGCGTATCGAGCATGCGCTTATGCACTCGTGGTTGGAGTTTATTACTACTGCGATGTAGGATTCGTGACTCGGGTACTCCGCTGCGTCCACAAACAACGCCTCCTTGTCTCTACCGTATGCCTTGAGTAGAGCTTTAGCTCTGCTTTCCCTCCTTCCCTGATCAAGTTCGGGGTGCATATTTTTAGGCAGAATGGGACCTGGATTTTTTGCCTGATTACCTTGGGAACCGATACTTTACATCCTTGTTGATTATGATAGGTTATCCCTAATTTGCTGAGGATATTCCTGCCCGTGCGCGAACCGGCTAGTCTCTCCAAAACTGGTGGCACATTTAGTTTCCGACACGCTCTGTAATATTCTCAACCTAATCTTTAATCACGGCTCATTACCTTCATTTAAAAAAAAACGCTAAGGTTATTCCTATTTTACAGCGTAAACTGTTTTGGGCTCATTCCAATAGCCGTTTCGGGTCGCAATGATGCCACCGCTGGCGTCCGCCGTGTAACCGCTATCGCCGGAAACGGCGCTCTTTACTGTTTATGTAAATGATATTACTAATATCATTAATGAGGCGAAATTCGTTATGTATGCAGACAATACATCCTTGTTTTTTTCGTCCGACAACATTTTGAAAATAACTGACACTGCTAATAGGGTTCTTTCATTATTGGCGAAATGGTCACTTTACAATTCACTAAACATTACCGAAAGTAAAACAAAGGCGATGATGTTTCACCCGAAGAACAAGTACATGTCAAATCCACCGCCTCTAGTCTTAAATGGTACTAATATTGATTATGTCAATGAATTTACGTCTCTTGGTGTAGTTTTTACGAGCACATTGACATGAGACGCTCACATAAATAAAACTTGCAATATTCTTTCCAGATTTGGTGGAAGTTTTTCACTCAACATGCATAGTTTACCCGTGAAAAGTAAGCTAAGTTCTATGTCTCATTGTATAATGATATACGCAACTGTTGTACTAACAATGTCCGAGAAATTTCATTGCATTACACATATTGTACCCTATTATTGCTCCACTTTTTTCGAGACTCATTACGCTTTCTTTTACTCGTAGCTAAATTACTGTTTTCTAGTCTGGGGTAACACCACTGCTTCGAATATTCAGAAATTATTTGTTCCTAAGAAGAAAATGCTCCGGATAATTGCTGATGCCTCGTATGATGCCCAACACTTCCCCTACGCCTGAAATATAAAATTGTTGGTGTAAATAAATTGTTTGAATACAGGTTTACCTGTTTTTACAAAAAAAAAACGATAGCAATAAATGGCCCCTTCCTTAATCACATAGTAAAGCTTACCCCGCATATTACGCCATATGAAAATAGAAAATGATATACTTACAGCTTACCACGATGCAGAACTAACTACGGTTTAGCTATGTTGTACATATTGCCTAAATACTTAAACACTAAATTCTATGACAATTTATTCTATATGTCATTTCATGCGATTCGAGACTCATTCGTGGCTTAGTTCTTGTTGAGCTAATATAGAGCATCCGCCTTTTCTTTTAAAAATATAATTTTGCACTGTTAGATGTTAACTCAAATATTTTTCGTACTTAGTATTTATTATGCGAGTTCTCACTACATGTTTTAACTGCATTTGAAGTTCTATGTCTCATTGTATAATGATATACGCAACTGTTGCACTAACAATGTCCGAGAAATTTCATTGCATTACACATATTGTACCCTATTATTGCTCCACTTTTTTTCTTTTTTTCCCCTTTCTTCCTCCTGTCACAACTGTCCATATGTTAAAAGGGTTCGAGAGCCTTGTCAAGCGGTCGTGTAGCTTTTTCTCTCAAACCCCCAGTTTGTACCGCACACTGTATTGCAAACTGAAATAAAGCTTTGATTGATTGATTGATTCAAAGCTCGTCCTTTTTTTCTCTCGTGAGGCTCAGCTATCGTTTTATTTTGCTTTCATTCATAGTCACATTATAACGGTATTGTTTCATGGGACAACACGTACGCTTGTCGCTTATCATCAATTCAACACATACAAAATCAGTCAATACGCATTATCACTTCTACTACTATGCAATCCAATGCCTCTGTGTTACTTCGCTTGTACAGTATCTTGCCTGTTAATAATTTGTTCCAGTTTAACATAGTTGTCTTACTCCACAAGTTGCTTCATAATAACCTTATGTTTCCGTTCATTGCAGTTGACATTTTGCTGAATAAAAATGCAACCAGATTTGCGGCTAATAACAGTTTCTTGTTACCCATGGTTCATACATGCAATTACGGCAAAAAACATCTGCATTCGCAGCAATTTCTCTTTCGAATGAATTGCCATCATCAATTAAATCATGCTCTTCTCTTGAAATACTTAAAAAGCGATAAGAATAGAAGAGAGATACGGCACTCTCTCCACTGCTCGCTGGACAGATGCGGCCATGTACCCGAATGGAGAAGGCATGGTAATCAGCGAGGCTGGACACAGACAGCAGGAACTGGTATCCGCCTCCGTTCGTACGCAGAACGTCGCCGCAGCAGAAGAGGCCGCCATTGCCCTCGCCATCTCGGCATCGAGACAAAACGAAGAATTATATATTCTTACAGACAGCCAGTCAGCATGTCGAGCCTACGCGAGCGGCCATCTACATAAAATAGCATGCGATATTCTTAATCGCCTCAACGAAATACCCCGCACCACAATAATTTGTACACCTGGACACGAAGGCGTCAGCAGAAACCATTGTGCACACACGATAGCCCGAGGTCACTGCAACCAGGCATCGCAAGAGACGTCAGAAGACCCAAGTCCAGAAACACTGCACACTTACTACGATATACTGCAGCCCTACCGCCTTTCGAGAAGAACGATGCCGCCACCGCATCCATCCCTCACTAGAGCTGCAGCCACGACCTGGAGGCAACTCCAGACCAACACCTATCCTCACCTCACGCTCCTTCACGCGATGTACCCCACCCTTTATCAGCCCCTTTGTCCTTTCTGTACAGAGCGAGCTACCCTCTACCACACCACATGGGCATGCCAAAATATCCCCAATAACTCCCCAAATCGAAACGCAACGCACGAGCAGTGGGAGATGGTGCTGATCAGCTCGGCACTGGAGGATCAGCGAAAGCTAATCGCCAGAGCCGAAAGTGCTGCCACCGCCGCCGGGGCCCTGGACTGAAAACTCCACCCACCACGGAGATAGACGCTTCTCCGTGCCTCATGAAAATAAAGTTTTGTCTCTCTCTCTCTCTATCTGCAATCATCTAGGGCACTGAATTTGATAACATCCGCAGCATTAAAAAAAGTTGTTGTAGCGGCTGTAGCAACAACAGTTGTTTGTTTACACCAGTTATATTTCAAATACATTTGTAAGTCTTCCAGTTAAAAATGGTAAAATTAGCTATCGCTTAGTTGCATCTCACGCTGAGAACAATGTACCAGCGATCTTTTCTTGTTATTATTTAAATCAGATGTTTGACGCTGCTATGCCTCGACAGATGGCACCAAAACGGAAAGGTGCTTCAGTATCCATATACCAGTTGAAACAACAGCATTAGAGTTCGTGATGCGCCGGCGATGAAGCACCTTATAAAATTAAGTGACGACTTCTCGCTAAATGCAAGAAAAATGCGTTAGCATTGCTTGCACTTCTTTGAGGTCCCAGATCCATGACTTAAACTAAGTTCAGCACATTGCAAAGTCTTATTCGGGAGCTCACTCGACACACATCTTGCCTCTTTAAGTGCAGTAGTCATTTTTGTTGTTGTTGTTGTTGTTGTTGTTGCGTAAGGAATGAATGTGAACCTGTAAGCGTGTAAAGGATTGGAGAACGTCACAAGAATAATGTGAACCTGTAAGCGTGTAAAGGATTGGAGAACGTCACAAGAATACAGAGCCGTCTACCTCGGCGACAGTGTCTTATTTAACTGAGAAGTTGAAAAGGCGAGAATACAATAACTATGATGAAACGCAGTGCAGATGTTGGAGATTTCTTAGTTTCATGCTTGTTTAGCGACAAGAAATTGCAAAATATTTTCGCACTCGCTAATAAGCTGAAAATAGAAACACATGCAACCCTACATAACTTCTTCTACAAACTTTCTAACTAATTCGGTTGGCGCACCTTAATGCCGAAGTTCGCGTGTTCTCGCTTTCAATCAACCGTTTCTGAATTTTCACTTTCACTTCTGGTTATTGCCAGTCATTTCTGACGTCATTAAAATATCGGTACAAACACCACCCAATGTTAACGTCGCTAAAGGGGAAACAATATTGCTGAATTGGTGAACTTATCTTGAACTGAGCTTGTTAATTCATGACGGAGGGAAAGTTGCCAGAAGACCGTGCAGACAAGGTGCAAAGTGAAAATCAGTCGAAGACACGGCAGACTATACTGTAAATGTATTTGGAGGCGTGCCACTGTTACAACGCCATCATAATCTTCATCATCAAATGGTTTATCTCCTTGCATGCATGTGCTAACACAGTAGTCAACGCAAAGGTCGGCCAGAGCACTTGCGCGCTAGCCTGCCGAAGGATATATAAAAGATGCAAGTCGTTTTTGTGTCCCATATTGTACGCACAGCTTGTCTGATTCACGAGATAATGGGTAAGAAGCACGACCTAGTTTGACACTCAAAAAGAAAAGTTAACACACCGAATACAGGCACAATAGTCAACACGCACATGTATGTTTTGACAAGGTGACATTTTAGGGTAAAAAGTAATGTCTAAACCTAGACCGGCAAAGTGACAGTGGCTCACGTCAAAAATAGAGAAGCGAACATTCATCGCGTTGCCTACGCCGGCATGTAGGAGCTTACTAGTGCATCTATTATTCTTGTCATCGTGGCGCAATTAGACGGCTTTCTGGACATCAGTGTATAGTTCTGCCCGACACGCTATGAACGGCGCTCAGTGCATTCTGTTTTCTTTTTTCGTTATTTTTGAAACAGAATCAAGATGCGCACGACCTGTCTTGTGGAGGACGTACATCTCTGAGACATGATAGTATGAGCAGTCACTCGCGCACTTTCAAGGACCATCGAAATAAAATTTGCGAGTTCCTGCGGCTTCCTTTGGCGAGATCGCACACAGGAGCCATTTCATTTCAATGGCATTTTGTTTTAATGAGCATTCAAAACGAGCGTGCGATTGCTGTATAGGAGCAATAACTTGAAACGACAGCAAGAAAAGCTGAAACCAAAGTGAGGTATGACCGCCAGAATCCGCAACCGGGTGACTGCTGGCTTCTGTGGGAGTGCTTCTATGGCAGTAGGATGTTCCTTCAACGCAACAACGTGCAGCGCGCAGTTGTGAGAAAGGTCCGCAAAAATATTTCTCTGTAGCTAAATTTGTTGCGACTTCCATGATATTGCCACACCTTGCAACAGGCGCCGCTGAATTCGAAAGCAGACGTCACATGCATGCCTCCTCCTGTGGCGCATATTTGTTCTGGTATGTTGTCGCCAGGCAGCCAGCTAGGGCCTCAAAGAAAGGAAGGCTCTGCCCTTTGAGTTATCATACAGATTCTCCCTCCTGATTTTTTTCTTGCTGTTTTTGTAACTATCCGTGGTCTTTTTTGTTTCCATCCTTTGCATCCAATTTCCGCCTCTGTTTCACTCACTTTCCTTTTTATGGCTCCTGGTTGTCTATTTCCACTGCACTTGGTTGCCAACTTTATTGACATTTTCCTCCATTCCATGTCCAAGATTTTGAAATACAGATATTTGTGCTCTTTGGCCGGTTATTTATTTTCATCCAAGTCTTTCTTCAAAACTAATTTCGCTATGCGTATCTCGGACTTCAAAAGAAGCTGAACCGATGTCACCCTTTACTGCCTCATTTGTGGTTTTAACGTGGGCCCACGAAGCCAGTCAGCCCACCAACCTCTGTTTAATCTTAACTACGACAAGATTTCTGATTTAAAGGACCGATTCGCATTTGCGAACGTTAGCGCTGGCACCATTATGCCTTTCCACATTCCACGCACCACCTCATGCTTATTGTGGTCCCATAGTGCTCTGTGTTTCATTATGGCGGCATTCCGCTTCCCCTTTATTTTCAGATTATCTTGGTGGTTGCTTGAGTAATTATTTCCTTCGTTCATGTGTACGCCTAGGTACTTATATTGCTTAACTATGATTAGGACTTGCTGTTGATCTGACACCACGAAAGACAATAATTCCTGATTTCTCTGTGCTAAACGTCATGCCTAGATTTGTTGCGGCGTTGCCACAGATATTCGCAAGTGTCTGTAAATCTTTTGCATTGTCCGCGAGTAGCACTACGCCATCCGCATACATAAGTTCTGGGACCTTCTGTAGCAGCATTTGTCCATTACGCATGTAGGATAAATCAAACCCTGATTCGCTGTTTTCCAGTCGTCTTTCTATGCCCTTAACATAACGCGTGAACAACAATGAAGACAGAGAACATCCTTGCTTCAGTCCTTGGTGAATTTCCAACACTTCATTGCATTTCCAGCCTTCCCATACAATTTGTACTCGATTGTCTCTATATATCTTCCTCAGCAGCTCCACGAAATGGTGATCGATAAATTGGTGCTTGAGAATATCCCATAACGATTCCCTTTTCTACGTTGTCGTAGGCTCACCTATTATCTAGAAATGCTATCCATAGTGGTCTAGTCTAAGCTGTTGAAATCTGTGTGCACTGAGTTAGCCCAAATATATCATCCTCTAAGCGTCTGCCTGGTCTGAACCCATTCTGTAGTTCCCCCAGTACATCATTTTTTCCACCCACTTCGACAGTTTTAATTTTATGGCTTGCATTGCTAGTCTATATATCACCGACATTACTGTAACTGGCCTGTACGAGCTCGTCTTATCCTTATCACGTTAACTTTGCAGATGAGGTTAATCTTGTTTTCATGTCATTCAACCAGAATTTTCTTCAATTTTATCACTTGCTCTATGTCATTAGTCAGCAGTGTCTTGCTCTTTGGAGCCAGGTGTTTGATTAGCTGTATTGGGATTTCATCGGTTCCTGCGGCCGTCTTATCAGATACATTTTCTTCTCCTTTTTTTCCAGTAAAAGTGTTCTACGGTAAGTTTTGATCTCTAAGGATTCTCTGTTGTTGCTGGATCTGTTTGAATCGGAAGTATGCTTTCTTTTTCACCGAAGTTATCCCTAATAACGTCTCTGATGTAGTGCAGCCCACCAATTACCTAAATGCTCCATGTGCGCGTTCATATCTCCTACTAATACCACCTAGCCTGATTTCTTGACCTCATTAATACCGCTTTTGATATCAATGAAGACTTTATTTGTATCGCTGCTATCACTGCCTGTACATAGGTAAGCTACTCCAAGTTACTCTCTCAATGTTTGGCACTCCACGTCATCTGCCGGAAGGCGCGGAAGCTAAGTTAGATGGCACTTGGCGGTGGTATGGCAGAAGGCTAGAGCGGCACAGGGACTCGCATCGCACACCGTTTTAGGCTAGTTACACTCGTTTTTAATATAGCCTCAATTGATCACTGTTGCGACGAATTCCAGGCATGACAAGTTGTCATTTAATAATATTGCCACGTTTATACGGCATCTACAGGTCACCTACACAATTTTTTTCCAGAAGTGGTTGCAAGATACCCAGATGCCAGATAGGTAAATTCCGTCTGAAGTCGTCAAAAAAAAAAAAAAAACACCTTCTGTTCAAAACATAGGTCACTGTACAGTGAGGTGCACACGTTCGTGCCAAATGGTGCCGCATGCGCTCTGCACTTCATAAACCGCGCTTCATAAAACACGCACGTGATGCTAGGCAGCAAGTCCCCCCCACCCCCCAAGAGATTACAGATCCAGTACTTCGAACCGAAGGTGTCCTGAGCGAGATTATAGAAGTTCAGCGTTGCAATTAATACAAACGCTCTTCCGCTAAACACGGGCGCCCTAACAGAATGGGTGACAAAATGTACGCCGGACGCACAAGCGTCCCATACCAACAGAAGTGCCAGATCACACAGCCTAGAATGAATGAATTAATTCTTTCATTATCATTCACAGCCTAATGAGCGGGGGAATCATACCTTGTAGGAAACGTTACGCATTCACGATGACCCCAAGCCAGCGTGTATCTCGATGGAAGCGTTTCCTGGTTCTACATGGATGCGGGGAGATCCTTTTTAAGTTTTGTAGAATTAAAAAAAATTCGCCCGTTGTCGATGACATAATTCTAGCCCTGAGAGAGAGAGAGAGAGAAAATGATTTAATGAAAGGCAGGGAGGTTAATTCTAGCCCTGGAGCTCAATTATTCAGAGGTGGTCATTACTTGTACGGGAAATCTAAACGCACATTCAACTATTTAAAGAATGCACTAATTAACTTCTTCATTAATTACTTTACGGCAAATATTGCAGTTTACGAATTGTAGTCGGTGAGCTTGCAAGGTGCATCCACTGAAAATGAATTTGCAGAATGACACCAGTTTGTAGTTATGCGCTATCAAACTCGCGGTAAAAATGCACTGTTGTGCCACTTGATTTTTTTAACAAAACGCTGATTCATGCATTGAAACACCAAAGTAACTGGAACGCCCATGTATTTCGTCCCACACTTTGGGAGACCATATCTTCAAAATGGTGTCATCCTGGAACTCAATTCAAATGCGGTACGCTTTGCACGCACACTGGCTACATTTGGGAAATTGGTATACGTACCATAAATTAATTGAGAAGTTAATTAGTGAACTGTTTTATTAGTTGAATATGTGTTTTGATTTGTCGTGCTAGTGATGTCCGCCTCCGAATAGTTCAGCTCAAGGACAAGAATAATGCCGTCTGCCACAGGCGATCTTTAAACATTCCGGAAAGCCTAAAAATGATCATCCGTATAGTCCGTATAGTACAACTCACCCGTATAGCAGGGAGAGGCCTTCGTGCTGCAGGGGATTTAAATATAGGCTGATGAGGATGATGATAGTACAACTGTACATGCCATCGCTATGTCGGTCTGAAGCTCACGTCTGGCGTCTGGGCCGGCACGTGCTCAAGACGGGCCGTGGCCATATGCGTTATAAGGATTGCGTGGATCGGGCAATGAATGCTTTGCCTATCAGGTTCGAACAAGCAAAGAGGCCAAACACGTTCGCGTCTGTTGCTGTACAGAAAATCGTCTCGTTTCCGTCGCAGCCCAAGCAGCTGGCATCGGCAGATGATGTACGAAGCTGAAACATTCATAACACCACCTAGCCAGCGCCCGGGGCCCGCGGGCGTAATACGCTCCACTCCTCGCGCGCTGCGCGGTTTCGGTGTGATGTAACACTAAGCCACTGCTCTAAAGGCATGAGACAACATACCTTCTGCCGAAAAGTAGCAGAAACAACGTAACACAACCGCCAAGTGCCTAAACGCAGTGGGCATTGATACAACTGCTGTAGCAGCGACATCAGCAGTGCGCGGACGCAAGCCGGTAGTTGCGGGAAGATGTGGGTCGTCTGCGAAATACAACGATGATCATGATTCCGTGGACGTAGGGTAAGAGGACCACCTATCAGGTGGGGTGGAGGCAGATATGGTTACACCATCTGGTGGGTGGTCAGAAAGCTACAACACCTAGGCCGAGACACGGTTCAAATGATCACTCTTAACGTATTAGTATATTCTACGTCACTATACAACGTTGACTCTGCACGTAGTCAACGTACCGAAGGTGGACGTACTCCGCATCCTGGGCCTCACTTTCCTAAAGGACGGTGCCGCTCTCGCCGCCGTTAAAAAGCTGCAAGCGACATTTACCCAATTCGCGCACTTGGTGCGAAGACTGACTAACAGAAAGCAAGGCCTGAAAGAGCAGGACATGATGAAATTTAATACAAGCCCTGATAATCGGTAGGGTCACTTCCGGCACCCCGTACCTGAGTCTCAAGAACAGCGAGAGAAACGAACACTGTAATACAAAAGACCTACAAGCTGGCACTGGGGCTTCCACCACCGACGTCGATGGCGAGGCTACTCAGCCTGGGTGTCCACAATACTTGGGAGGAACTAGCAGAGGCCCACAAGACGAGCCAGATAGAGCGACTCAAGTTCACAAGCACGGGCAGGGACGCGCCAAGAAGACTGGGCTACTTAGACGAATATGAATCCAGAAAGCAGCGGGTACCTCTAGCCCTGAGGGAGAAGATCACGGTGGCCAGCATCCCGAGAAAAATTCGCCCTAAATACATCAGAGAAAGGAGGCAAGCGAGAGTACAAGCTCAACATAAGGCCTGCGAAGGACCAAGAAAAAAGGTATGTCAGATACACCGACGTGGCAATGTACAAGAATAGAGCGGCCCACGCTATCAGCGTGATCAACGGCCAAGGAGAACACGCAGAACGGCCTCGGTAAACACTCCAGACATCGCAAGACCGTAGAGGCTTGGGCTAGTCGTAGAGGCTTGGGCTAGGGAAACAGCGCGAAAAAAACACGACAAGGAGACAAGAAGGAAGAAACGGCGATAGCCCTGGCTGCCACTACTGGCAAGCGAAAGGAAGGTTACATTACAGTCATCACAGACTCACAAACAGCATGTAGAAATTGCCAAAAAGGCCGCATTTCCAAAGAAGCCGTGATCATCCTCGTGAAACTAGACAATTTTCAAGAACTATACTTTGTCTGGGCCCCGGGACACGAGTCCCTAGCGGGTAACGTAGCGGCTCACGCCGCAGCCCGAGATAACCTTCTCCGGACTATCCACACCGGGTTCCCGAGGCCCGGTAGACCAACACGATGGTGGCCCGAAAAGATACGCCGACATCGTGAGCCACTACAGACTGGGTAGGAGGACATACCCACCCCCACATTCCAAGCTGTCCAAAGAAGCGGCGGTGATCCGCAAACTACAGGCACATTCCCGCATGGCGCCCTGCTAAACAACATGTATCCTACGAGCTATACTTACAAGTGCGCCTTCTGCTCTGCGCCCAATACACTCTACCACATGATATGGGAATGTGGACAAAACCCATCGACACCACGCATCACCGGACCAACCGTCGAGCAGTGGGAGGCCCAGCAGACAAGCCCGAGCCCTGAAGACCAGCATCGCCTGGTCTATCGGCACAGGCCCACGGCATCCTGGACTAGGGACGCCGCCCACCTCGGACGATTTCATCGTCAGGTCATTTCTGTAAATATAGTTTATTTCTCCTCCTATACTGTTAAGTTCTATATGGTGTATGTCTGTATGTATCGCACACACGAGGGTTTCAACAGGATTTTAAGCGCACAGTGTCCTTTTCTAAGCGTATCACCCCTGAAAAAACCGAGTGTCATGCCAGGGTACGCTTGTGTCCATCTTGAAAAAAACCATGCAGTTGGCGCCCGGCGGTGGTGGGAATCCAACCCACGACCTCCCACAGCCGATATGGACGCTCTACCACTGCGCAATGACTGTGGTTGTTTGATGACACTGAACGCGTTCACTTGCGAGTAGATCATCTTGCCATTTTTCCAATCGCTCTGTCGTATGAGGTCTGTTAGAAAAGTATCCGACCTTACTTTTTTTTTTTGCGACTCGCCGTGGTTGCTCAGTGGCTATGGTGTTGGGCTGCTGAGCAGGATCGAGTCGCGGGATCGAATCCCGGCCACGGCGGCCGCATTTCGATGGGGGCGAAATGCGAAAACACCCGTGTACTTAGATATAGGTGCACGTTAAAGAACCCCAGGTGGTCCAAATTTCCGGAGTCCCCCACTACGGCGTGCCTCATAATCAGAACTGGTTTCGGCACGTAAAACCCTATAATTAATTAATTACTTTTTTTGCGAACACCTGGTGGATATGAAACAAGCGCGCTTGCATCAGCCGACCTTGAACATTCGTGCACATGCGCGAATTTTTTCCCGCCTGCCGATAGTGTCAGTTGCCGGGACGCAGCGTTTGAGTACGGTAGTTCGCAGTGCTCTCGTCGGTTTTTTTTTTTATTGCAAGGAAAATGACGGAGCGACTGGAGCAGCGCTACTGCATCAAATTTTGCCAGAAACTGGGCGACATCCAAGTGGAAACCATTCGGAAGATTCAGACGGCTTTCGGTGACGATGCTATGAGCAGCACACAGATTAAGGAGTGGTACAACCAGTTTAAAGACGGCCGCACATGGTGGAGAGCGAGCCACGCTCCGGTCGGCCATCAACATGCCGAAATGACCAGGTTATTGCCGAAGTGGATGCTGTGGTGATGCAGGACCGTCGTGTGACTATCCGAGAAATTGCGGAAGAGGTGGCCATGAACACTTTTTCAGCACATTAAATTATGACCGAAGATTTGGCCATGATGAGACTTGTGGTGAAATTCGTGCCGAAGCTGCTCACGGTGGAGCAAAATCAACTTTGTGTTGAAGTCTCACAGGACATGCTGGATTCCACAAACAGTGACCCCGACTGGAGCACTGCACGGGCCTATTTTTTCATCCCGGGCCCGGCCCGGGCCCGTTTTTACGTTGGGCTGCCCGCCTGAGCCCGATAAAAACTTCTATGGCGAGATCCGGGCCCGGCCCGGAAATAATCTACGTTACCCGCCCGGCCCGGCCCGCCACCCCTTTACCTTAGGCCCGAGCCAGGCCCGAGCCCGGCCCGAGTTCGGCTTGAAACCGGCCCGAACCCGGCCGGAGACCGAAAAATACATGTTTTTCAGAGTTGAGACGCCCGAGAATAACTCGCTGCACGTTACATGCACACCACCAGAAAGCCCGAGCCCGGCCCGGGCCCGCGTCAAACAATCCTAGCCCGGCCCGGGCCCGGGTCAAAAAGCACACGCCGTGCGCGAACCCGGCCCGAGCCCGTGAAAAAACTGCTCTACCCAGCCCGGCCCGGGCTTTCGGGTAAGCCCGAGCCCGTGCAGTGCTCTAACCCCGACTTCATGAACACCATAATCACTGGTGACGAGTCTTGGGTGTACGGGTACCATCCGGAAACCAAATCCCAGTCGTCACAGTGGAAGCGTTCCACGTCACCAAGCGCAGCAACGTCAAAGTGATGCTGACTGCTTTCTTTGACTCCCGCGGTGTGGTACACCACGAGTACGCACCACAGGCTCAAACAATCACCAAAGAGTACTACAGAGATGTCCTCCGTCGCCTGCATGATGTTGTGCGGCGCAAGAGACTGGAGTTGTGGTCAACAGGAAATTGGCACATCCATCACGACAATGCTCCTGCACATTCCTCGCACTTGATTCAGACTTTTTTGGCGAAAAACTAGACTCCTGTAGTTCAACAGGCTCCTTACTCTCCTGATATGGCCCCCTGTGACTTCTGGCTGTTTCCCAAAATCAAGAGGCCATTGAAAGGAGCGCGATTTCAGACAAGAGAGGACATTATGGCTGCAACGACAGCTGAGCTAAACTCCATTCCGAAAGTGGCCTTCTATAAATCCTTCCAACAATGGCAGCACCGCCGGGAGAAGTGTGTGGAGTCCCAAGCAGACTACTTTGAAGGTGATTAGGTTTACAACGCTCCAGTTATGCCACTTTTTTTTCTTCGGCCAAAGGTCGGATACTTTTCAAAGAGACCTCGTATCGAACTGAACGACGGGTAGTAACAGCAATGCCGTTAGCCGATACGCTAGGTTTCCAGAAAAAAAAATATTACCATGGGTAAATGTGCCGCTAGTGTCTGCTGGTGCTGCAAGCGTGTAATTCAGCGAGCAGGCGAACGATGGTCATTACATGCATTTGTCTAAAATTAATCCTTTTGGCTTCAAACACCTTGGTGGCTTTGAAAGTATATCATTTTCAACAGAATGTTGCGTTATACATGCAACACTTCGCAATGATGATGCATGTGCGCACATTTACAAAAATCTAATTGCTTAAGATTTAGAAACATAAAGCCTACCCAAGTAACCGCGCAAGAACGAAAATTAGTGACACCTTGTGTTACCCATCGTTACCATGGTAGCTGAACGATTGCAGTGCCAGGGTTCCTTCCAGTGAGTTTTGTACGAAACTCTATAGACCCGGCAAGCTGGAGCGATTGCCATAACGTCACCATGCTCCGCCCGCACGTGACTGCCTCCTGCGTCACGACAAGTACAACTCGTGTCAAACGAAACCGGAACTGCTTGGTAGAAAAGTTATTATAGTAAATCATTTAGAACGTTCCGAGGATTGTCAGTGTTTATTCTAGAGCTTCGAGGTCGGTGACGTTGATTTAAAGGGGAAAAAATTAAAGACGGACATGTCATCTCCGTCCTCTTTTAAAGCTTGATATGCACGTAACTTATATTTCATGGATGCGCAGAAAGTGCCTTGTTTCTCTAACGCGAGCACTCGACTCAGAGTGGTGCACAAACGCTCGACGTCGATAACAACATCGGTGGCAAAATATGTGTCTAAGAAAGAGGAAACCCTCCTAGTTTCGTTGCCATAACCCGGAAAGCAAGTGTTTTAGAAGCAATGGAAGCACGTGTTTTAGTGCGTGTCCTCTTTAATCACTTTCTACGCCTGGCACTTGACATAACACGATCCCGGTATTCTGAAGAAGCTCATTTCAACTTTCAGCATGCACTACACACGCCGCACGCTACGTGACAGGCCTTGCAAGCGCAACTTCGAGAACGGTACATGTGCCGCAAGAGAAACGTGGACATTTCTACTAGTTCTGCGCACCTGGAGGCCCCCACATGAATATTTAAAACACCTGTCGCTCCATTCCGCACATTTATCAACGCCGCTAAAGCTGAAAGTCCGCGAGACACCAACGCCTGTTGCACATTCCTACAGCACGTGCGCAAGATATGCAACATTCGCGTCTGGCCAAGGTCCTCCAATGCAAGCCACGCTGAAAGCCAGATGGTGTGGGAACCCTATACTCCGTTCCGTACATAGCGAGCAACGATACGAAGGCTTGAGAGACTTCTCCTGCTGTTCGCATCCGCGACCAAAAATAGTGCGTCACATACGAAAGAATGGCATAGGTATGCGTATATACAAATCCATGTAACGTTAAGTCTCACACTGTTATGAAGAGAAATACTGCAATATTTCTACAGGACAGATGTCGTAGATCTAAACTTATGCTATTCGAACGAGCGGGGTGACTTGTTTCTGCGACCGGCGGCCACAGAGCACCGCTCGCACTCGCGATCGAAGCGCGAAGGTGGACAAAAAATACGTGAAATAACCTTACGTACAAGAGTTGTTGAATGAAAAGGCAAAATTGTCATCCAGCCGAATGAAACACGAAGCTGCAAAAGAAACAATGCGGCATTTTCAAAAAGCAAACTTCGCAGTTGAAGAAAAACTCGTCCTGGTCCGGGGAATTGAACCCGGGAACATCGCCTTCCGGTGCGGTCGCTCTACCGTAACCAGAAGGCTAGCAGCTCGCAGTGCGAGGCCGAATTGGCCATTTGCAGAAAAATTTTCTCCGCATGAGCAAGAAAGGTATTTTCCAACCAAAGGGAGCATATAAAGCAAGTATTGCAGTACAGATGTACACATGGTCGACGTGCGTCTTTGTGTGACGGGTTTTAGGATGGAACGTGAACGTCTTAGCAAATTGTCTTAGCAATTATCAGCGGAATATAACACTTTCGTCAGGAACAACCAGCGTTTACTTTCTAATTAGCCTAGAATTTACATTGATAACGCAAAAGCACTTGATCTGTACTTCACTAAGGTAGCTACTAGGGCCTGTTGGTATGCCATAAGTATGTGCAATGTTATTGTAAGTTTGCGCCTTGTGTGTCCCATAGTTCTTTCTTGTGTCCATGTTTTATGCTCAACATTGTACTCACTTAATCTGTGCGCTTACTGAAACTCAGCTGGCCGAGAAGCGATTAAATATCCCCGACAGGAATAGCTCGTGTATATGCCTTGTTTTCCAACCAGATATTGTAGAGCAGCCGCAGCACCTAAGTGGCCAAGCACAATTTGGCAAGTCGTCAATTAATCGACAACTCGAAGCACAGGGACACTGAATGTGGCAAATCAATTCTGCGGAAGATCGCAATGGCTAGGAAAGACTGCACTTCGTGCCAGCAGTATGTGTAGAGCCTCCCGGATTTTATTGCGATAGCAATTATATGGACACTTCAACCGGATTTCTGCCGTCGGCGTCGCCGTCGCCGTGAGGTTCCGTATAGATAAAATCTGACCGCGCGCCTATGCCCGAGCGGAAGCGTGCGGGGACGCGCGCTATCACGGAGAGCGAACGCACTCAATCTCCCACGCGCGCAAGCAACGAAGCGGGAAGCCAGCGCCGGAGGGAGCGGGGGAGGGGGGGGGCACTTCTACTTTGCCAACAACCGCGCTCGTCGCTCGACCGCACGGTCTCTTATCTCTCCCACGCGCAAGCAAGGAAGCGGGAAGCCAGCGCCGGAGGGAGCGGGGGGGGGGGGGGGGGGGGGGGGCGCACTTGTCCTCTGCCAACAACCGCGCTCGTCGCTCGCCGCACCGTCTCTTATCTCCACACGGCTTAGACCGTTATGCACGGTGCATTCGCCGCTCAGTTTCTGTTGAAGCGATAGACCGCACGTACCTTCGCCTGCTGCTGCGGCGTATATACGCGCTTGCGTGGCCAAGAGCCGTTTCGCGACAGTCCTTGTCTGCGTCATTCAGCGATCGACAGCGCGCACGTTGAAAGACGCATCACTCCTTAAATCTATGTCCTGTCTATTTTCGCACTGGCGAAATATTTTCTACCTATCTCTTTCACGTGACGCGCTCTTGTGAGCCAGGGCTACTTGCTATATGAGAGCAGAATATCGTACAAGTATCAGACGCG